>NC_050450.1:48618170-48678170 GCF_903995425.1 Onychomys torridus
GCAGACCCCAATGGAATGCAAAGCTTGATTATGTTGACATGAGAATAGTGGAGACAAACGGGAGGTGAGCACTTATCAGCTTACAGAGCCCAGGGTTGGAACAGCCTGGAAACCCAGCCAGACCTGACTAGCAGAGGTTTAGGACTACCTAGAAAGAGGCTTTGTGAAAACCGATATGCCTAGTGAGGCTGCCTTGGCTAGCCACCTGCGATCTCCCTGGAGAAAACATGCTTTTGATGAGGACTGTACATGACATCTGCCATGGCTCAGGCTGGGGAGCAAGCTGTTGCCCAGGGATGAGTTGGCACAAAGTGACTGATATGGTACAGGCTCTCCACTAGGTGTGCCACATAGCCTGGGGACTCCCAGGGGCCTATCTTCTATTCAGCTCCCTCACTTTGTGCTCAGGGCACACGATCTCATTTGGACCTTCTCACTTTCCAGCTTTTTGTTGACAAAGACACAACTGTTAATGCTGTTGGGGCATCACATGACATTCACCTCCTGAAGATTGACAACCGAGAAGATGAGCTGGTAACTGGAATCAACTCTTGGTGTGCACAACTGTTAGACAAGGTGAGTAACGAATGCCAAGCAACTCAGCAGCCTGGCTCAAGTTCTCTAGCTACCAATCAGTGTGCTATTTTCCATGAGAAATGAAGTACAGAAAAGAACTAAGGATTGTAGAATTCTGCCATGAAGATAGTGTAGCTTAGTCACATTTTTTTTTTTTTTTTTATTTTTTTGGAGCTGAGGACCGAACCCAGGGCCTTGTGCTTGCTCTACCACTGAGCTAAATCCCCAACCCGCTTAGTCACACTCTTGAACCCATATACTTCATTGTATCTGTAACTCCTGACTCAGAGAGAGAGACCAGTGGTGCATGTTGTGGGTGGGGCTCTGAAGTAAACATCTTCCTTCCCTCTCTCCAGCCTCAGTTTATTCATTTATGATGTTAGCCGTCATATACACTGAGCTTTCCTTCCATTCCCCAGATTCACAAAGATGAGATCATGAGGAACCGTAAGCGAGTGAAGGAGATCAATCAATATATCGACCACATGCAGAGTGAACTGGACAACCTGGAATGTGGTGACATTATAGACTAGGTGTCAGCCAGAGATCCCCTTTAGGGGATGGACCCAGCCCCTGAGAGTTATGGGAATTCCTTAGTTCACACCTACCCCAACACCCTTGGTACTACTCCTCAATATAAAGAAAAATAAAGGTCTGGTGTTAATATTCTCTTAGGAGATCATGGCCAATGATCATGTACGAGCAGATCCTGAGCCACATAGGCAAACATCTCTGGGTGGCTGGCAGTCAGTTGGAGGTGTGGTAATGGCAGAACACTAACCCCATGCTAGTGCTAATGCTCTTCACGTGGCATGGCCAGGGTAGGCTGCAGGCAGCATCTTTCTCTACTCTGGGACTCAGTTAGGTTAGGGACTCAGACTGGTTATCCAGGTCCAATGCCCTTCTACTAAGCACAGCAACAGGACGCAGAGCCTGCTGCTAAGACTGTGGAGGGGGCCGTGTGGAGAGTACTCTCAGAACTCCCATTGGAAGAGGAGTGGGAACATGCATTGTTAGCTTCCCGTCACTGTAACAAACACCATACGCAATCAACTGATGGAGAGAAAAGGTTTATTTTGAATTTTAGTTGCAGAGTCTAGTCCATGATCAGTAGGCATCATCATGGCAAGCACACAGTTGAAAAAGTGAGAGAAAGGAAGAGGAAGGACGCAGTCTCAAGAACCCCACTGACAGCACATCTTCAATGACCTAAAGAGCTCCCGTGAGGCTCTGCCACCCAATCGGGGAAACCCGGGGCTGGTCTTTGACACATGGGGCTTTTATGGAAAAGGAGTGACTTCTGGGGAGTTTATTTCTACTTGCCTCAGGTAGGGCAACAACAGACCAAAGAAACAATTCCACCCAAGTCTAGCATAATGACCAATGGGCTTAATTAGGATTATTTACAGGCACATGGGCAATTGGCAGGCAGTCTTCCCCTCCCTCTAGCAATTGGTGGCTACTTGCATATCCCTGGGGAGTCTTACAGACTCCCTCCTCCTCCTATGAGGGAGTATTATTGGGCCAATCTTGTGAGGGCCTCATGCAGGTAATCCAGCTACTCTGGTTTCCAGATAGCAACAGCCATGCCACACCTAAAGCACTGATTTTCACACCCTCGACAATTGCCTGTGGCCCGGTTCTGGCATTCTTTCCATTGCTTCTTCTACCTTGGTGAGTGTGACTGCTAGAGAGGTATGATTCTTTCTTCCATTCAGGGCTGAGCGCTGGCTGCTACACCTCAATACCCACTCGTTCCCAGCAGTTTGACCAGTTGTGTCTCTGCAACCACCACCATTCTCTAATACGAAAAGCATTGTTGACGAAGGCCAATCACAGCAAAAACCTCTAGATAAGCAGAAATTAGAAACCAATTTGAAAATCAGACTGGAGCACACACCTGTAATCCCAGGTCACCTTCAGCCATGTAGTGAGTTTAAGACAAGCCTGGGGTAGAGATGCTGTCTCAAAGGGACAGTAGATCATTTAACAAGATAGCCATAGCTTCTCACTAAAACCTACGACCTCCTTTGCCACAGATTTTGGGTCTGACATGGGTCCCCACTGTGAACCGGGTCTTAAATGGAACACAGTTTTTTGAACCATATGTCATGTGACTATTGCACAGTAGCTGATTCTTGCACAGCATGCTGATAGTGTGACACATGAGGTCCACAGCTGAGCAGGATCAATGGTTAAGAATTCTCCCCTGGTGGCCTGCACAGTGTTCTCCAACCTCCCTGCACAGGCAGTAGGGAGGGAGCTTCTAGTTCTGGTCTGCAACCAACAGCAGTGGGAACTGTGTGTAGTGTGTGTGTACCTAAGGAACCCACCCCCACCCCCCAACTCGGGGAGGCAGCCCACCCCAGCCCTGGAATTTAAATTCAACAACCATATTATGTGTTCTGGGTGTGTCTTTTCCTACTCATGCAGGCGCCTTCTCAGTTGACATGATTGCTTGATTGATTGATTGGTTGATTGATTGATTGGTTGATTTTTTAAGACAGGGTCTCACTATGTAGTAGCCCTCCCTGGCTGTCCCGGAACTCATTCTGTAGACCAGACCTCAGAGATCCACCTGTCTCTGTCTCCCAAGTGCTGGGATTAAAGGCATGTGCCATGCCTGGTGACACTCCTGTTTTAGACACAGGCTGTTATGGGAATTTCTCAATCACCTTGGCACCTCTGTCTTAACTAACTACAAAATTCTCCAAGATGTTCACAGCTGTTGCTTGGCCCCTGGCCCCTGGCCCCTGTGTGGGCTGATTTCTCATCCTTGCTTCTCTGAGTACATTTGCATGTCCTTCAGATACATTTCTAAATCTGAAAGCCTCTCAGAAATTAACATTATGTGATGGGTCCTTTTTATAGAGTGGGCAGGTTCCCTGAAGGCACACCAGCATCTGTTCCAAACAAGTGCCAACTGGACTAGGGATTCAGCAGCTAAGGACACTAAAAAAAATTTAGCAGGTTCAAAAGAACATGAAAGGGTCCCACTGTTTATGTAATTTCCTCAAAGGAGCAAGGTTATACAGTGGTGTGATGGGAGGCACTGTGTTACTTAGCTCTCTGTCATCCAGATGTTCTGTAAGCCTTCATGTCTCCTCAGCCTGGGCCCAAAACACATCTCTCCAAACTAGTGAGCTCAGAGGGCTAAGGGGAGCAGGGCCATGCTCCTCTATTATACCAGCTTCTCAATTCCGCTCCCCAGGTCAACAGGCTTTTAGCCAGCACACCTATGGCTTCTCCCTCCCCTTAGCTACACCTGGCTACTCAAGGGCAGGGCAACTATCTCCATACCCAATATACTTTCTTATAGGAAAGAAATGTATAAGCTTCCTCTGGGAGTGGGAGAGAGGGATAAGCTTAACCTTTTTTAATATATGCTGCTTGGCCATTTCTCCTGAATCTGTTGCTCAAGCATTAGTGTCTTTTAGAGGCTTGTGAGTTCTGACTTGGCAGTTTTTACTTAAAGCTCTACGTTGACAGGAATCTTGCTGAGCTCGCTCTCCCTCATACAAACATCTAGATGTATGAGGGAGTGAGAGAGGGTATTAGAATGATTACAGGCTGTCTACCAATGGAAGGTCTAAGAATCCATTCAGCATTTGCTGGAATCCTGAAGGAGGTTCTAATGCCAGGGAAGGACTGGACTTGCCAGCAGGGTGAGGTCAAACAGGCAGAGAGAGAGCTTCCTTCTTCCATGTCCTTTATACAGGATACCAAGAGGTGTGGCCCAGACTAAAGGTAGATATTCCCACCTCAATGATCAGGATTAGAAGTGGATCCTCCACCACAAATGATTTAATTAAGAAAAAGTACCTCACTGGTCAATGGTGGCACATACCTTTAATCCCAGCACTCAGGAGGCAGAGCTAAGTGGATCTCTGAGTTTAAGGCCAGCTTAGTCTACAGTTAGTTCCAGGACAGCCAGGACTACACAGAGAAACCCTGTCTTGAAAAACAAAAACAAAACAAAAAAATTTGGTACATATACAAGAGTTCCAAGGTCCTTAATTTGGCATAGTGTCCTCAGAATCTGACCTTTGGATATCTCATTGCTTTCACTGTTTCCTACTTAGAATCTCTGTTCCAGGTATACTGCTTTGCAGGTTAAAAAAGTCAGAGTATTCCCTGACTGTAATAGTTCTGGCACTGGTCCATTATGGCCCCCATCAACATGTTAAATCATGTATTTTCCCTTCCTTTATACTGACTGGATCTGAAGGTATCTTGTATCACTTCTGCTTCATTCTCAGCCTTCCCTTTTCTACTTGTCCCGAGAAGACAGTACTGGCACCTTCCCACTCTAAGTTCCTCCTGTGTAGGCACAGATTCTCTCTGGGCAGTCAGCTCAGCCTCAGTTGCATGTCTCACAGTAAAAACATGTAAATGCTATCACAGCCTATTTAGGAGTCCTTCACATAGGTACTACTTTCAGTGACTGCAATATGCTCTGAGTCCATCAGCCATCTGAGGGCATCTCCTGTACTCTCAGACTCCATTCACGGAGAAGGCATGCCACTGTAATCCCCTGGCCATCCTGTAATCCCCTGGCCACCACAAGGAGCCTCTACCTTCAATGTTCCAGCCTCAGCTGCAGGTCTTATTACCCAGAGCAGGACCACAAACTGCCACTATAGCGAGAACTACTATGTACCACAGAGGAGGTCTGCCACCCAAGTACTGATCTCCACCCTCAGATGGCTCAGCCTCAGCTGCAGATGCTCCTTCCAGGCTCATATTTGGTTCTGTTATGTCTTTATTCCGGCACCAGGTATATATGACTTTCTGAGGAGTCTACTACTCACTCCAGATAATGACAAACCAAAGAAACAATTCCATCCAGTCTAGCCTGGAGAACCATGAGACTATTAGGGTGGCCTGCAGTAGAGTTCCCACTTACTCTAGCAATTGTTAACTACTTATTTAGTAGATGAACTCTCCCATCATCCATGAGGGATATTAATGAACCCAATTCTGTGTGGGTATTACAGATGCTCTGACTTTAAGAAACCAGTGGCCATGGCATACCCAGAGGACATAATTCCACAATAGGAGGACACCCCATATCCAGATCATAGCACTGCATCTGAGTAACCAGGGCAGGGCCACCTTTGCATTCATCCCAGAAACAACTTATATTTTTAAGAGTAAATCAGTTTTGTTTTTTTTTTAAGGATAGAAAGAACAAACAGTAACCAAGCAGCTTAGACCAAAGGCTTACTTTCAAAAGATCACCTGGTGGGAAGCCAGGGGAAAAGGCCTTCAGGCTGAGGGCTGAAGATGAAAAGGTTGTGTGGTGATGTGCTCATTTCCTGCCCCCTCCCGCAGTGAGGTTCCCAGCCGTTGGTTAATGCAGATGTAAAAATGGTGACAAAGCTTAGGTAAAACAAGAATGGAGAAATGCTGAGACTCACATGAGAATGAGGCTTGATGTATTTACAGAATGAAAAAGTATTTCATAAAATCAGGGTCCAGAGAAAGTCCCTATGCCTCCCTCATTCCTGGACAGGCCAAAGGTGCCTGCAGGGGTTGGAAGCTGTCTGACCTCAAGACAGGCACATTGCATCTCCAGGGCATCCCAGGGTGCTTCTGGATAAGGCCAAGCCACAAAGGCCGGGGAAGACCCAGGTACACACTGGGTACCCCACAGGTCCAGAGATCCAGCAGCCAGGGGAGCCCGGATCAGAGCACCCGTGTCTGTGCAGTTCCTTTCCGCCAGCATTTGCGACCAGGCCTCACTCTTGCAGGAGCTTGTGCTTGACCGTAGAACTCTCCGAGCAGAGGTGGACAAAGAGGGTGCCGGCGGCAGTGCGAGCCCGCAGCTCCTGGAGTTCATAGTCGTGGGCCCACTCTATGTTGCCCCACTTCTGGATCTAAGGAGGGGAAAACAAGCTTCTGGGTGAGCAGCCTTGCCTGGTGGCCTGAATCACATTCCAGTCCCATCACTGGGCTAAGGGTCGTGAGCCATGACCTTATCAAACACTTAAGACCCATGTGGGTTATCTGATAATAACATTCAGGAAGCTGGAGCAGGCTCCTTTGCTGTCTGGGGCTTAGAGAGTCTGGGAGGAGTGTATCCCAGATAGGGGCTGCTCACTGCTAAATGGGCAGGTGCTGGCGCTCACTGTGTCTCCTCTAATGGAGCCTTTATGTCACACTTGAGACCAGGAAGCCAGCATGAAGCAGCCTGCAAACTGCCATCCTCTATGAATTGTACCTCATTGTCCTTCAGGGCTGTAAGCACTACTGTGGCAGTGCAGGAAATAAATGAAGCCAGGCCACAGGCAACTTGGTTCAGACCCCTCAGGAGCAGGAGAAGAGCAGTGACTCTGTGCAGCACACTGGAAGCCAGCTGAAGACCCTCAGAACTGTTAACAAGAGGGAGGAGATCTGGGCACACTGTGGCTGTCCAGACATGAGTGACAGGAGTCCAGTAGGCCTGGCCTGATCACCCAGGAATACAAAATCTTTCAAGTCACACAAGCTACCTGCATTACTGGTGCCTTGGTTTTGAAATAAATCATCTGAAATAATTTTTACCTTCATTTCAAGTCATCCCTCATTTTATGTGGGATCAAATCCAAAGTTCAGAAGGTAGCCTGGCTTGAGTCCCATAGCCAAAAGCAGAGTCCAAGCCAGCAGCCAGATTTCCTGGTCTTGTACCAGCCCTATGGTCCTAATAGCTGACATCAGCCCTTCCCACAGAATGGCTGACATCAATGGATGGCTCTACTCTGCTGTATAGAAATAGTTGCCTATGGCATTTTTCCAAGCAGAAGATTAACTATTCCAAAAAAGGCTTTCAATCACATAGGAACCAACTCCTAATAACATTAACCTTCTGAGGTTGGAGTAGCAGCAACACCCACAGGGCCACAAGGAACACTAAGTCCCAGTGTTAAGATGTGAACAAGGGGCTGGGGCGATGGCTTAGCACTTGCTGCACAAGGAGGAAGCTCTGAGTTCAGATCCCAGCACCGGCACACGAGCCAAGTGGGTGTGGTGGCCCACCTATAATCCTAGCTCTCCAGAGGCAGAGACAAGGTTCTCTAGAGCAACCAGCTAACTACAATAGCCAAACTGGTGAACCCTAGGTTCAAGCAAGAGACCCTGCCTCAATATTAAGGTAGAGAAGAGTTGAAGAAGATATCTCATGTCAGCCTCCACCAGAAGGTGCACCTACACAAATGTGAACACACACACACACACACACACACACACACACACACACACAGAGAGAGAGAGAGAGAGAGAGAGAGAGAGAGAGAGAGAGAATAAAAATGCAAACAAAAGCCAGGCACAGTAAGTGGCACACATCTGTGATTCAGCACTCAGGAAGAACGGACAAGAACATCTTCATATGACCCAGGCCAGGCTAGTCTACATACTTAGTTTCAGACCAGTCTGACAAAGCCAAAAAAAGTAAACCAGCCAGCCAGCCATTGTGACACATATCCATAACCCAGCACCTGGGAAGTAGAGGCTGGAGGATCAGAAGTTCACAGTAAGGCTAAGATGCACAATGAGCTCAAGGCTAGTCTGGACTACATGGAACCCTCTCCTTTCTCAACAAAACAAAGCAAACACTGAAACCAAAAACAAAAATGCAAACAACAACAGAAAAATCTTAGTTTTTCTGCCTCCTACATCAAATGTGTGTGTGAGCAGCAGCTACTCCTTGGCTCCTCTGCCAGCCAGGAGAAACATCAGGGTGTCAACTCCTACTGCCTTAGGAGCACAAATGTGGGGCAGATGAGGCCCAAATCCCTTATCTGCCCAGGAGCCTGTGGAGGCCTTGGCCCCAGTCACCCAGATATGGGTGCCAACCCCAGTGGAACACTCCCCCGAAGTGCCATCTAGCACCTAGTTTACCCTTATGTAAATAGAGGAAGGACAACTCCTGCCCAGTCACGCTGTTGGAGGATCTGGGCCAGGAGAGTGCTGGGCAACTCTGAACCTTCCAATGCATGGGCATGTGTGTGGTGCTGATGATGGAACCCAGGGCCCAGAGCATACCAGGCTAGTGTTCTCCCACTGAGCCACACCCCTAGCCCCAGCAACACTTAAACCTTTATTGTTCCTTAGTTTGATTTTTTCTATGTACAAAGTAATAAAGCTCAGTGAGTCTGAATCAGAAAGGGGTGAGGTGGGATCTGGGATCAGAACCTTACCTGGTACTCCTCCTCCAGGCGTGACAGAAGCACAGCCTGCTCTACAGTCAGGCGCAGGTCGATCAGGCCCAAGGTCAGCAACATGGACTTGAGCTGGGCCACTACAAACTCAATCCCTGGGGGGTGGGGGACACAAGCCAAGTTAGTCCAGCCCACTGTCCATCAGTTTCTGTTCCCTCATGGAATGGGGGTAGAGTGCACCATCCTAGGACCCACCTGAGGCTTGGCACACTTTTCTGCCAGAATATTATTCCTTTCTTGGGGTGATCCACCTCTGTCTTTTCCTGGATAGGCATATGACCTGAACCTGGTCAATTAAGAGTATGCCCCAAGCCTCACTCAGTGATTGGTTTACAAATGGGTATATGGGTCCAAACTAATGATACACAAAGTTGAGACATTTTCTGGAGGGTGTATGACCCAGGAGTGCTAAGTAAAAGGGCTGGGCATCAGAGCTACTCAGCCTCCATGCTCAGAGCACTCAGCAAGGATGTGTCAATATGTACCCAGCCCTCAAGGCCCACAGAAGCCCACCTTGTACCTTGTAGGGCCCACATGTTGTAAGAGGACAAGTGGCTGATGAGCACCTCTCGGGTCTGGGAAGGTATGCTGGGTCCCATTATGCTGGTGGAGGAGCCGATCTCCACGCCGTATCTAAAGGGAAAGGGCATCAGCATGTCTTTGGCACTCTGCCTCTTAAAAGCAGTCCAGCTTTTGACTAGAAGGGGTGGGGGGTTGGGGGGGGACTAGATATGGCATATGTGCTTTTCCTTTAAAATCCCAGGGTGGTGGTACATGGAGGTGCATACCTCTAATCACAGCACTCAGAAAGCAGAGGTAGGAGGATCAGGAGTGAAAGGCTAGTGGTGCCTACACAGTGGCTTTGAGGCTAGCCTGGACTACATGAGACCATATCTCAAAGACCCAAAACAAACAAATAAGTAAAAATAGCCCCCACAAGATGCCCGGGTCGCTGTGAGCACTCAGGAGATGTGTAGCAAGTGATAATTTACGTGAAAATAGTTATGACAGAAGAAAAACCATCTTGGCATTTGTTAGAAAACCCTGCAGACAGGGCAGTGCCACGGGAGCCATCCCTTCCACATTTCACTTGGAAAGAATTCACACTGAAGTTATTTTGCCACCTTATCAATATCTGTTCAATTCTATACTCACAAGAGTCTTCTGTTAAAGAAACTTCTGAGTATCACCAATCCCTAGAAACCACATATCCACAAGGTAGTATTCACAACACTGCAGGAAATATACTGACTTGTGCATGTGCATGTGTGTCTTATACACTGTAAGTTTTACAGTGCAGGAATAATGAAGGAGATTTTAAAAAAAAAGTCAAAATTTGAGTTGTTACCTCTGCTGCATAGAATACTAAGCACTCTGTTGGCTTATTCCTCCCACTAGCCTGGCTGGAAGGATTAACCCATTTCAAGTCAAGGAAACCAACCCTCAGAGACTGGCTTGGGGATAAGAGGCCTGGGGCCTTCGGTGCTTCTTGGGGACATAACGCTGCCCTACATTAGTCATGGTATGCTACAGTAGCAGGTATTCAGGGCATGATGGCCTAAACGAATTTGAGGAACATGTTTTCCAAGATAACCCCTACCCCTAAACACCTGAAGGAGCCCAAGCTCAGGAGAGTTCTGGCTCAGGAAGCCAGCCTGAGATTTCAGGTGTGCTGTGCAGCCCTGACCCCAGCATCCAACCCAATACCAGGCCTACTCAATGTTCCATGCGGAGCTGCACACCTTACCTTTCCTCAGCCCATTCTATGATTGGATCCCATTCGTTCTTTTGAAGTTCCACTAATGTCTCTGGCTCTTCCACCCTGTAGCTAATTCATTGTAAAAATCACCTTCATTAATAAAAAAGTACAATTCTTCATTGAGGGACATTAAAGGGAGATGCAAAGGGCAACAGCCAAAACTTCCCACCACCAACCCGGCATCCCAAGTCTTGTCCCATAAAGCAGTGGTTCTGAGAGAGTAGCCTGGGGCCAGAAGCATCAGCGCTAGCCTCACTTGGGAGGCTCATTACAGGACACCTTTTCAGATAAATCCCATCTGATGACAAGCAGAACCTCTGGGGTGGGGCCTGGCCATGTTTCCACATGCCCTCCGGGGAATTCTGGTGTAGCAATCCACTATCCTCTGGCTCCCAAATACTTGACATATCCAAATTTGTGGCCATGTTAGTGTTTCACGAGCCCAGCCACCTCCTGGAATGGATTCTTTACCCAAATGGATCACCACAGAACCAGGTGGTACAACTCATTTTGATAAAGGCACCGGAGGGTCAGTTGATGGGAGCTAAACTCAAACCTCATGGATGGGGATCCTGGGGCACCACAGAAAGCTAGTTTCATATAAGCAGAGAGAAGCAGAGTGAGCATGGGTATGCAGAAAAGCTGGCTGCTGAGGGCAGAGTAGGAGGCCTCTCTTCCTATCCAATCCTGGACCTGCCTTTGCTTGCTTATTAGAACCCTGCATAGTTTTCAAACAGCCCCCTTTGCCAAAGGGAAGCTGAATAAGCTCTGTTTCCTGCAAGCCACTGTGTTCTAGCAAAAACAGAGTAGGTTTTCCTACTGCAAGTTCTAAGTGATCCTGGAGCCCACCCACTTCCAGAGCACCTATGCTAACACCCTAAGTAATCCTTGGGGTGACTCATAGCTTCTGAGTAATGGGGCCAGCAGGCACAGTAATGCTCCTCCATTCAGCTCTTTCTCCCAATCTTCCTTCAATATCACTGACCAACAAGCAAAGAATATAGACACAAGGGAAGAATTTAGAACCGCAAGAGACTAGCCCCTGACTACTGCCACCTGTAATGACAGGGAAGCTAATACCTGAACACGTTGAGGGCTAGACATCAGGGCCAGATGCCCTGCTGGGGGTTGGCCAATGGGTCCTGGGGTTCTGAAGCCTGTGAGAATGATATATCTCCATGCCAATTCAGCTCAATCCAAGGAGTACCCTGTGCTAGGCAGACTGAGAATCCTCTTCCTGGGGTTCAGTCATGTCAAGTGGGCTACCTGCCTGCAATAACAAAGGCCTTGCCAATTCCTCCACCGATATGCTCTGGACAAATGAAGCAAAACAGACTAAGGCTCACACCACCCAAGCGGAGTGTTCATCTAATGTCACTTACCAGATGGTGTCAGTGTCCAGGAACTTCACCACTGCCCGGATCAGCTGATCCTTGTTTCGCTGGGTTGGATTGTCCAAGGATGTGTTGCACAATGTGGTCTGAATGAAAAGGCAGAAAATGCTGTCACCCACATGTGGGTTCTGACATACAGCAGACAGTCTACCAGAGCCACCCACCAGAGCCATCATCACAGCCTATCTGCTGAGAGGATCCGGAAAGCCAGGTTCCATATTCAAACCCCACTGTGCGTATAGGATTCACTAGACTCTCACAGTGGTCCCGGATTAGTGAACTTCTTCAGAGTTTCAGGGGCTTTATTTGTAGTTTCATGCTCGTGACTACCAGATTAATATGCACCACAATTCTTAGGGGGCAGATGCCACTCTTCTACCCATTTTAGAGATGTGGAAACTAAGGTGAACTACATAACTTAAATACAACAATGAAGACATAAAACTCAAACTGACTGAGAACTTTACCAGCTTATTTGACACCTCCGAGAACAAAGCAGCAAATCGAACTGGGATCAAGATATTCACCTAAGGGGTCGAGGATTTAGCTCAGTGGTAGAGCGCTTGCTTAGCAAGCGCAAGACCCTGGGTTCGGTCCTCAGCTCCGGAAAAAAGAAAAAAAAAAACAAATCCACAAATAAACAAACAAACAAAAAGATATTCTCCTAGTGTTACCTCCTCAGTAAGAGGTAAACTACTACTAGGCAGACTACTCCAGGCATCAGTCTGGCCTCATCAACCTGATTACACCAGACAGTCAAGAAGTAGACTACACTGCTGAGGAGGCCCACCTGGGTCTGTATGTCAAAGTGGAACACAGCAGTGGCCAGGATGAGAACACCTAACCCCTGAACTGGCTGGTGCCTTCCCTGAAACCACATAAGGCCTCCATGCATGGTATCATCTGGTCAGCATGGCTCCATAAGGTGGGTAGTACAGGTGGGCATTGTGGGGCTGAGGAAGGATGGCCACCATGTAAAGCCATGTAAGCTGCAGAGGAAGGGCTTCTGGGGCCTCAGTAGTACCCACCCACTGACAGGCTGCCTCTGTGGAACATCCTCCTTTCTACACCCATCTGGCTGCCTGGTTTGCACACACTACCAGTGTTTGCTGAGCTCTATCTATACTTCCTGTTGAAACTACTGAGTAACAAAGACATGGCCACTGTCCTTCTGTCACTCACCACGTTATGAAAGACATAGGCAATGAACATATAAATACAAAACAGGCCACACAGACTACATAGTGATGAATCAAGCGACTAGCCGCCAGAAAGAATAAAGGCTGGGCTTGGTAGGGCAACACACATCTTTAATCCCAGCACTCGGGAGGCAGAGGCAGGAAGATCTCTGTGAGTTCAAGGCCAGACTGGTCTACATACAAGTTCCAGGACAGCCAGGGCGACGTAAAAAGACACTGTCTCAAAAATAGAAAAAATAAAGATGAGTGATGTGGCTGAGACACTGCACGGTTACCTAGCATGCATGAAACCCAGGGTTCAATCCCCATACTGCATACATAGGGCACGCAGACACATGCATGTAATCTCAGCACTCAGGCAGTAAAGGCAGAAGTTCAAGGTCATCTGCAGCTACAAATTAAGTTCAAGACCTACCTGAGACATGAGACCCTATCTCAAAAAACCAAAACCAACCAAACAACAAAAATAAAAACAGGGATGGGGGTGACACTGGGAGCCAGTGGCCAGGCCAGGCAGGAAAGAGTTTGGCCTGTTCAGTGACAGTTTAAGTGTGCCTGCAGCCAGGCAGACAAGAGCCTACCCCAGAGCCTTGTCATAATATGGAAGGAAATCCTAAGTTTTTGCCAGGAAGTCTTGGTGAGTAGAAGTCAGGTAGAAGTTTTATATGACAAAAGTCTGCTTGCTACAAGTTTGTTACCAGGTGCATGGTGTAGAACTTGATGGTATCCTGCTGGGAGTCCCATTCGGTGGCCACTGCAATGGCCAGGGCCTCACTGGGGACGGTAAAAAGCTTGGCTTGGGGAGTTTTCAGCTTTCTGTGGTCCAGGTTTATCTCAAAGCCACCTTAAAAGAGCAAATGAAAAATTCTCATGGATTGTGAATTCAAATGACCCATTCCTATATTTTAGACACCAAACTGGTATACACAAAGACCAACATCATACAAAAGTACCATCACTGAACTGGCTGGAGACAAAAAATGTACCCAACCAGTCACAAAAAGGCCATCAAATTTTCAGACACTCACCTTCACCCTGTGAGATGCTGACGTTCTCATAAAACCTCTTCCTTTCTGTAAAACAGATTTTTTTAAAGGCAATTTAAAGTAGCAGCAAGAGGACTCCAGAGGCAATACCAACTCATATCATTATTGTTAATGCTGACTGATTGGCTTGATTTTCAGATCATCATTCAATGCCTGCCCTAGTTTACAGACTAATCAACAGCTTCTGATTAAAGCTTGGGAAAAGGAACAACCACTCTCTAGGAACAAGGGAGGAACAGGACTCACTGCTCAGGCCTCTTCTAGTATCCAAACTAGAAGACAACTAATTGAGGGCGCATGGAGCCTCAGATTGTGACCTGAGAATTACAGACACTTGCTGTAGCAGCAAAGCACGCCCACCAAGCTAGCATGATGTACTGAATGTAAAGTTGATGTGTGAATGGACTAAAACCAGAGACTTCTTTCAGGCAGACACTCTGAGAAAGAAAGCCAATGTGTGTGCTTGTGTACAGGTGTGTACATGTGTGATATTCAAGTAGAAAATAAAACTACTGAGAACATTTCCTGTTCTAACTCCTTTACCTAGTTAGCCAGCTTGTTTGTGTATTCAACAGGAACTCCAAAAACCTCCTTCAAGAAGGACAATCTGTGTTGTACATTTTTGTTAGACTATGGGAACTTAGAAAAACTACATATGTGTACAAGGCAGAGAGAGGGCACTTTTGTTTCCATATTATGTTAGTTATTTGCATAATTCTCATTTGCTATAAAGACAGGACCCCCAAATTGCATTTCTATGGGTACACTTAGGAAACTAAAGTCCAAATTGTTTTCCCATTAAACTGTCTGTATGCCAACTATGGGACACATCCTGTTCTGGGCATCTGGGATACAATCATAAATAAGACATAAAAATCTTTGTCTTTACACACTTTAAATTGTTTATAAAGTGATCAGCTCTCCCAATTAAATGCGGTGAGCCACGAAAGAGAAGCTTGAAAGTAAGAGGGGGACTTGTTGGAGAAAGAGGGGAGAAAGGGGGAGCAATGAAAGGACAATGGAGGATATGATCCAAATACACACAAGCGTGTGTGCGTGTGTGTGTGTGTGTGTGTGTGTGTGTGTGTGTGTATAGTTTGAATGAAATTGGTCCCCAAAAGCTCATATATACGTATGCTTGGTTCCCAGCTGGAGGACTTTTAGGAAGTATCACGTGTGGCCTTGTTGGAGGAGGTGTGTCACTGGGGTGGGCTTTGAGGTTTCCTCTCTTTCTGCCAGCTGCCTATGGATCAAGATGTATCTCTCAGCCATTTCTCCAGCACCATGCCTGCAGCATGTTCCCCACCATGATGATAATGAACTAACTAACCCTCTGAAACTGTAACAAACCCCCAGTTAAATACTTTCTTTGAGTTTCTTGGTCATGATGTCTCTTCATAGCAGTAGAACACTAAGACAATACACATTTGTATGTATGTACAAAATTGTGAAAAAATAAATAAGTTTGAAAATTATCAGATCTGGACACTGAGATGATATGACACAATTGACCATATCACATGAAACCTTAACACAGAAATTCTAGCATACAAAATAGGTGGTTCCTGCCATTGTAGAGCTCTTAAATTTCCCTACCTTCCCTGCCACGCTGGTGGGTTGGCCATAGGCCTCTTTTCTTACCTCTGAAAGAAGTTCTATACTATGTCCATTGTGCTTTCTGGTGCCTAGACTGGACAACATGTAAAAGCCTAAGCAGGCAGAAGTCAGTGAGCAGGCACAATGCCTCACACAGGCCTGAGAAATGAGCAAAGGGCAGAAACTGACTGACTCCCCAAAGCTACCAGGACAGCTGTGTTTCCTATAACTCCCACCTGGCATGCTCTGCTGGCAAGGGCTACTTCTAAATTTAAACAAGAATTTTAAAAGTCTGGATAGTAGGATGACTAGAGAGAGCATCAAACCAAAATTGCTCAAAATGGGATAAAGACACACAAAAACTCAGGCAGAAGAAGGCAAAAAGAACTCAAGGGACAATGGCCTCAGATTCAAAGGTGGTAGGCTTTAGATAGTGCAAACATCAGTCTTTCTACTTCAGGGAATACTACTCACATTAGAGGACCAGCCTTGGGGATGAGATGTGCCCTGGAAGTTCTATCTAGTGAGAGTAAAATAACCAAGTGATTTCAGTGGTAGTAAGAACATGTGGCACAACGGGAGCCCAGACTGAGGAATCCCCATCTCATCATGGGCTGGAAAAGGACCTCTGAGTAGTTAGTTCATATATGACCCACAGAAGCAGCAGCTACTAAATCTCATTTGGGAAGGGATGTATAGAAGTAATTTTCAGGATCAGAAATGGCTTATGTGAAGCTCAGCTGAGGAGGTACTTGCTGTATAAGTATGAGGACCCAAGCTGAATCCCCAGTACCCATGTAAAAGGCCAGGGATAGTGGTGCAAGCCTGTAGTCCCAGTGCTGGAGAAGAGGAGACAAGAGGACCCCTGCAGCTTGCTGGCCTATTCAGCAACCCTGTGTCAAAAAAACAAGGAGAGGATCAACAAGATGGCTCAGCAGGGAAAAGTGCTTATGCAAGCTCGATGGCCAAGATTCGATCCCCAGAACCCACATAAAGGTTGAAGCAGAAAACTGACTCCACATGCATGCATAGCACACACATCCACACATGTTCACACACATACACATGAACTGAAAAAACAAACAACAAACAAACAAAAACCAAAGAGGCAAATACAAGAAAACCAGAGAAACACAGCAGATAACAGCTGTGAAAACTTATCAAAGGGGCCTGGAGAGATGGCTCAGTGGTTAAGAGCACTGCTCGGGTTCAATTCCCAGCACCCACAGGGCAGCTCACAACTGTCTGTAACTCCAGTTCCAGGGAACCTGACACCCATGGCAAAACACTAATGCACATAAGATAAAAATAAATTTTAAAATGTTCATAGGAAGAGTGCTGGATGGGAAATTGGTAACCTATTAAAATAAAAGATCTCTCTTTCCTGTGAAATTGCTTAAGCCCATATAAAGAAACAAATGGTTTTCAGTCATTTCCTTTTTAAATCCCTCTTTTCTAGTGTGTGGTTTTTCTACCAGTCATAATTTAGGAGCGGGCCTTTTTTAAGAAAACCCGAAAGCCCCAGGACTACAATTCCCAGAGTACACCAATAATGCTAGTCATACAATCACAATACCTTTTAAAACAGCGCCATCTGGTGGATCTTGACCCTTAAAGCTAAATTCAAACTAGGTAACCCCCTATAATCCTGGGACAGCTTTAACCAATGCTTTTCAGATTTCAAATTTTATATCTAAACATATAAAGAAAAGCCTCCAAAACAAGGCTGGGTGTGGTGTTGCATGCCTTTAATCCCAGCACTTAAGAGGCAAAGGCAGGCAGTTTGAGGCCAACCTGGTCTACATAAACATCTAGGCCACCCAGGACTACATAGAAAGACCATCTCAATAATTAATAGTAGTAATAGTAGTAGTAATAATAATAATAATAATAATAATAATAATAATAAATCCACCATGAGATACCACCTCACACCCTTTAAGCTGACTATAATAATAAAAAAAAAAAGTCAGGCAATAGGAAGTTTTGGCCAGGATATAAAGAAATTAGAAACTTCATGTACTACTAGAAATTTAAAATGGTTCATCCACCTTTGCAAAACAATTTTACAGGTTGGGGATTTAGCTCAGTGATAGAGCGCTTGCCTAGAAGGCCCTGGGTTCGGTCCTCAGCTCCAGGAAAAAAAAATCTTACTATTCCTTAAAAAGTTAGTTTCCATTTACCCCAGCAATGTTAAACTTAGGAAATATAGCCAGGAAAAAAGTAAAACCAAAGTCCACACAAAAACTTGTACATAAATGTCTGTATCAGCATTATTTATAACAACCAGAGTAGAAAGAACTTACATGTCCATGAATGAACAAGTAAAATGTGTATTTATACATATTAATCAGCAATCAAAGGACTGGAATATGGACATATGATACAACATAGACAAACTGACGAATATCACACTATCTGAAAGAGGCCAGTCCTAAAGCCCACACTCTAGTTGTATGAAATGTCCAAAACAGGGAAATCTTTAAAGGAAGAACAGGGGTTGCCCAGGGCTGGAGAGGTGGCAGGGAACACAGATAGTAACTAAGGGCTACTGACAGCCTTATTTTTTTTAAATATTTTTATTTTTTGAGACAGGCTTTCTCCGTAGCTTTGGAGCCTGTCCTGGACTAGCTCTGTAGACCAGGCTGGCCCCGAACTCACAGAGATCCACCTGCCTCTGCCTCCCGAGTGCTGGGATTACAGGCGAGCACCACCACCGCCCGGCCTTTTTTTTTTTTTAAATGTGTTTCGGTATCTTGCCTGCATGCATGTCTGTCCACAATGTGCATGCCTGGTGCCCAAGGCCAGAAGAGGGCATTTGCTCCCCTGGGACTGGAGTTATGGACAGTTGTTGAGCTAACACGTAGGTGCTGGAGTTACAAATGGTTGTGAGCCACCATGTAAGTGCTGGGAACTGAACCTACATACTCTGAAAGAGCAACCACTCTTAACCACTGAGCCAGTTCTCCAGCCCCTATTGACTGCTTTATATCATAAAAATATTCTAAAACTGATTGTGATGACGGTCGCTCAAATTTACACTAACAAATGTACTATATGCTGAGTGAATTATCTTTAATTTTTTCCTTAGATTTATTACTTTTATCTCATGTGTGAGTGTTTTGCCTGTGTGTATGTGCACTATGTATGTACTTAATGCCCACAGAGGTCAGAAGAGGGCATCCGATTCCCTGGAACTGGAGTTATATCGATGGTTGTGAGTCACAATGTGAGTACTAGGAACTGAACCCAGGCCCTCTGCAAGAGCAACAAGTGCTCTTAATCTCTGAGCCATCTCTCCGGCCCCTAAATGGATTGATTTTTGTTTGTTTGTTCGTTTGTTTTTAGAGATAGGGTTTCTCTGTGTAGCCCTGGCTGTCCTGGAACTTACTCTGTAGACCAGGCTGTACTCACAGAGTTCAACCCATCTCTGCCTCCCAAGTGCTTGAATTAAAAATTCTGCAGGGCCAGAGAGATGGCTCAGTGGGTAAAGGTGCTTATATGCAAGTCTGACTGAGTTCAATCCCCAAACCCATGAAAAAGGGGAGGGAGAGAAATAACTCACAAAAGCTCTTCTCTGAATCTCCATGTGTACAGTGACACACATGTGCCCAAATACATACATACACAAATAAATAAATGTAATAAAAAATTCTTGCAGCCAAATAGATAAATGTACTATTCTCCAAGTTGCTCTTCATCTGGAGCAGAGGTCAATACTCTCAGTTGTTCTAGCCATTATAATGAAAGCAGCCATAGACAATATATATGAGTATGTGACTGTGTTCCAATAAAACTTTATTTCAAAACCAGGTGGCAGACTAGTCCCCTCAATGAGGATGGCCAGGCCAGTAATGCTTCTGAAGTGGCAGAGACTCGGAGGAGCTGTCTTGTACAGACGGTAATTTGTAAATGGTAGAGACGGGAGGGACTTTAACTGAGATTTCTTTGGGATCTGTGTGTATTTCTTTGTATTCAGCGTCATATGCTGCTTCTCCCAAACACCTTCCCCTCTAGGCAGTTAACAGAGCAGGAGGGTGGCAACAGCCTCACAAACATCTCTGCACTACACTACCTCCTCCTCCGACCTCTGAGTCCTTCAAAAGCCCCTCCTCTTCAGAGAACCTTCCATGGTGTCGCTGTTCCTGTTCCTAAGTCCAGTCGGCTGGCAGCTGGAGTCTTCACCAAGAAGGACCCCATGGGGTATAATTTACACGACTTCAAAGATACACAAAAGGCTCACAATTGGGGAGGACAAGGAGAGCAGCGCATATCCTCAGGAGGCAAGGCAAAGGAACACACTCACTCAGGAGGAGTTTGCTCAATAGGCAAAGGGTTAATTTAAATGCGTGGATGCTTTTTGCTTTACATTATGGAGGCATCTGATCTGCCATCTTTTCTGTATTACAGACTTCCCAGTTGGCTCTTAGAATCATCTAGCACATAGTAGGTAATCAAATGGGAAAGAAAATAGGAATGCGTGAATAAATGGGTGAATGACACAGTGAGAAAGAGGTATATATAAGTCAAGCCTTGTTCTCCTCCTCCTCCTCTTCCCTTCGCCCCCTGATGAGGTCTTGCTATTGTAGCCTGGCTAACCTCAAACTCTTGGACTCAAGAGTCCCTCCTATCTCAGTCTCCCAAGCAGCTAGTATACACATGTGTGACATCACGCTCGGCTTCCTCCTTCTTCTTTACTGTCTCTTCCTGGTACACTTCCAGGCCATTGTTTTGGGTCTTGAGAAGTGAAAACTCAGCTCCCTGCTGCATCCAATCTCTTTCCCCGTTTATATAAAATTATGGGCTTTGGACCACTGAAATGGCTCACCATGTAAGCGTGTTTGCCACTAAACCCAACAACCTCAGTTCAATCCCTGAAACCCACATGATGGAAACAAGTCCTGCTAGCTGACCTCTGACCTCCTTCATGTGCATGGCAAGTGTGAGTGCATGTGCGCACGCTCATACACACAAAGAAAAACTATTGAATTTACAGCATAAAGAATCCTTAAAGGCAATCTTACGTTTTAGATCACTAAAGAAAGCAACATCATATATGCTTGAGACCACAGTACCTCAGAAGTTTAGCAACAACAGACCCCAGGTTTGTACGCTTATACCAGTGCCAAACTGCCTATGGAATTCTCTTTCTTTCTTTCTTTTTTTAAAAAAAGATTTATTTATTTATTATGTACACAGTGTTCTGCATGCATGTTGCCTACCGGCCAGAAGAGTGCACCAGATCTCATTACAGATGGTTGTGAGCCACCATGTGGTTGCTGGGAGTTGAACTCAGGACCTCTGGAAGAACAGCCAGTGCTCCCAACCTCTGAATCATCTCCCCAGCCCAGAATTCTGTTTCTTAATGTGAACAGAGTTGCAGCAAAATCTCTAACACCTTGTTGTCACCTCTGGACATGTTACTCTATTTTTTTCTTTTTTCACCAAACTCTTCACTCATCTGTCAAACTTCAGTTGAAGTACCCTTTCAATCAAAACCCCAAACATGCTCAACATAGAAGGGAATTCTGTGTGCTCTCTCAGACCCTGTGTACATCATATTACAGTATAACTATTGTTTAGTAAGCATAATGTATCCTGTATTTGACAGTGAATGTCATTCAGGTGAGACCACATGCCCTCGACACCAAACAACTCACCAAAAGGGAGACTGTCACTACTTTTCCTTCACTGAAGTGAACCTCACTCAGAAAAATCTCTCTCAGTGAAATAACCTTCTTTCAGGCTTATTACAGTCCTTAGTAGGTGAAAGAAGCATGGCCTAAACTCCAGCTTAGAGAAGGCTTTAGAGAATGCAGGATCTGTAGCACCGCTCAGGACAGAGGGCCTGCAAACCCTCAAGGAAAGTGTGTGGGGGTGGAGGGCTGAAGGGCCTGCCTGTTCTGTGCCAAGACTTATGCTGGGTGTTAGAGACACAAGGCAGTTAGGCCAGTCTTTGCCTTCCACAGACCTCAACCAGTCTGCTCTGTGACCTTGGGAGTCCTGATTGAATGCCTAGATTTTCCTCCCTGAAATCAAAAAAGACACCTGCACGCCTTTAATCCCAGAGCAGAGGCAGAGGCAGGAGGATCTCTGAGTCCGAGGCCAACCTGGTCTACAGAGAGAATTCCAAGACCTGGACTACACAGAGAAACCCCGTCTCGAAAAGAAAAAGAAAAAAATTGAGAAACGCCACAAGAGCCAAATATCCCGCTGTGTCCTCTACGGTCACTGGCTTGAATGTCATTTTCCAGTCTGAAACAACTCCATTGCTCTAACTATCCTCATGGGCCTGAACGCTGCCTCAGTCACCCCGCATGGCACGACGGAAATCCTCCACCAGGTGAGCCAGACTTGGCTCCTGACCAAAAGGTAACACCTGTCCGGGCCTCACCTGTGGGTGGTACGTAGGCCCTGGCTGGAGGCCGCGGGCCTGGCCTCGGCCACTTTGAGGCGGTGGGGTCACTGAAAGGCCGGTTCAAGAGACCGCGTCCCCGGTCCCTCAGCCGGGGGCAGATCCGCCACATCACGCCCAGGGGCCTGGGTGGACGCATACGTCAAAACAGAGAACAAGAATAGAGCGCAGAGATCCCCAAACCCCTCGCTGCGACTGTACGGAAACCTCTCACCACGGGCTCGAAGCCCTCAGCCTCCTCTGCACGCCGCCATCTTCCTTATGACACCTACAGCACGCCGTCGCCGCCGCGCGCCCCCGGCGCACCCCTCCCCGCCCCCGTCAATCAGCATCATAAGCGTGCTCGCCCCGCCCCCTCCATGCCGCGCTGCGTGGGCGGGGAGGGGGGGAAGAAACTACAAGTCCCAGAGGGCTGTTCGCGCGCCGCGCCACGTGCTCTCTCCGCCCGCCAATAGGCGGGAGCGCCGCACGAGCTTGCTCCCGCCTCTCCGGCGCTCCCGCGCCAATCGGGAGCAGCTGTGTGTATATATGTGTATGTGTGTTTGTGTGTTTGTATGTGTGAGTGTGTGAGAGTGTGTGTGTGAGTGTGTGTGTGTGCGCGTGTGTGTATGTGTGCGCGCGTGTGTGTGTGTGTGCGCGCGCCAGGGCAAGTGGGGAGGAGGGCGCAGCTCAGGACAGGGAGGCCCTGCTAGCAGGTCCCGGGGTCCAGGTGGCGACACGAGCGCTCCGTCCGCCCGCAGCGGGCGGGTGGTTCCCCGAGCCCCTCCCACGCGCGTGCGCGCCCGGGTCCGCCCTCCCCGCAGCCTCGACTCCCGCGCGGCGGCGGCGGTTCCTTCCCCCTCCCCCCAGCCCTGGCTCCGGGGGACCCCGCGATGCCGGTCCGCACCGAGTGTCCCCCGCCGGCGGGTGCCTCAGCCACATCCGCGGCCTCACTCATCCCGCCGCCGCCCATCAACACCCAGCAGCCCGGCGTGGCCACCAGCCTGCTCTACAGCGGCTCCAAGTTCCGCGGCCACCAGAAGAGCAAGGGGAACTCGTACGACGTAGAGGTGGTGCTGCAGGTGAGCGCCGGGCGGCCAGGCCGGGCCCGAGGGCCTCCTCGCGGCGCTCACGGGCCAGGCCTGCCCTGGGCTCCTCGAGCCCTCAGCCGCGGACCAGGCCCTCGCTGCCGGGGCCTCCTGCACCCGGCGCCTCCCACCGGGACCTGCCCAGCTGATGTCACACTCTCGAACCCTAGCCCTAACCCACCCCCAGACCCAGAGCCTGTAGCGGCCAGCCTCCGACAGACCCCAAAGACTGTCCCACACTTGGAGCCTCTGACCCGCCCGCTTGGGATCCGGAAGCACCCCTATGACTAGCTGTCCTTTAACCTGGGCCGGTTCTTCCCAAGTCCTGTCTTCCCTACACCAGCTGGCCCTCCTACCAGTCCCTGTCGGATCCTGAAGAACTCCCCATTGGCTTCCCCAAACTCAGTACCCTCCCGGTGGCGACCAGTGTCAGATTCTCCCAGAATGAAGCTTGTCCCCTGACCATCACTCCATCCTGAGAGCCAGGGACCTTGTTCCTTTGGAGAACTCAACCAACCCACCGCCCTTGGGGCGGCGGGGGCGGGGTGGACAACCTCCCTCCATTGGCTGAGACAACCCACAGCATTCCTCTGCCCTTGGCTCCCCAAAGACCAGGTACTCACACCCAGGTATCTCCAGTTGCACCACTTAGTGTTAGGACCTTGCCTCCAGAGGCCTTCCAGCACCAAAACCCTGCTTCAATCAGTTCATAGTCCAGTCAGCCAACTGCCCCTGCACTAGGCTTCGTGCCCCAGGCTTCTTAGCCTACCCTGCTCTGTAGCCACTTCCCATCCCTGGCAAGCCCCCTGGCCTCCTCCCAGACCTCGCACCTTGGTCTAGCTGGTTGCTATTGCTGGCTTCAGTGTTGCTGATTTTTATCTACACAGCTCCAGAATTTCCTCCTTGCCTCAGATGCCCAAGTACTGGGAAATCTAACCCAGTTTTGTTTTGTGTCCACTTACCTCCCCCTATTTGACCTGGTTATCTGAGTACTGGCTGTCAGCTGCCAGTCCCTGAACAACTTTGAAACCAGCTTCATCTGCCCTTTCCTTTCCAGCCCTTCACCTCTTTCTCTCTCCTCCGAAGCTTTTCCCAGCCAAAGGAGATTGGTGGAGGTGGATGTTTTCTTTTATTTCCTCTCTCCACAATAGTGTTTTTGCTGGGTACTAAATTGCCTATCTGAAGACCTATTCTCCCTTCCATCTTGTGTGCATTTTCCTAATGCCACCTCCTAGGCTGTTCCCCAAACCTTGTTCCTTGAAAGCCCTTGCAGAGGTTCAGAGGTGCATGCTGCCTCGGCCCCAGTGAGATGTCCGGTGTCCACCCTCCACCACCCTACTCTTTCTACTTTCCTATCTTGGTTTCTTTTGAGCAAGTAGACCTCCCACTCCAAAGACATGAGAGTGTCTCTCCTTTCTAACTGTAGCACACTCATAAGCCCTCTTGTTCCTACCACTTGTGGGAATAGTTTTCTCTGGTTTTTGACTGGGAAAACGGTGCTCTTATTAAATGTAATTTGTCCCATAGAGTTCTGTCATAAACTATATTGTAATTGGAAAACTGAGCTATTTCAGTCCTCATTACCTACTGACTGTGATAATCATTTTTTCCCTTCTTAAAATGTGATAATACAGTATGAGAAAGTCAGGCTGTTTGATTTTAATTCATTCAACTAATCATAAAATTCTGGAAGTGAGATCCCTTCATGGGTCATGTTTTGAATGGTCCTGAATTTATGTCCACTTGCTGGTTCCTGTTATACTAGGTAACTGCTGGGGCAGAGCAACTATGTATCAAAGGAATGTCTGTTCCTATCCCTGTGGTGTTCCCCACCTTATAGTTGTCAGTGCCCTTGTGAGCCAGTGGAAATTGTGACTGAGTTTGGGACGTGGTTGACAGGTGTCAGGTAGCCCAAATCCCTATGCGGAATGGCTAGTGGTGGGGGCAGCTGGTGGTCATGCCAAGGAATGCCCCCCCCCCATCTAGATCAATGAGCTTGATTGTCATGATCAGGTGGAGGCATGGGAATTGCTACAGTACCTGGTCTTCCTGCCAAGGCTAGTCTTAGACTCAGCCTTCTGAGAATAGTTGTTTTTCATAACTCAACTTCTTTCCTGCTTTTCTTGTTTGTGTAGTTTAGTTTAAAATATTTTTAGGAAGCAGAATATCGTGGTAGTTAAAGGCATGGACTCTGAAGTCATCAATGAAAAGTATACCTGCTTGTTCTTTTGAAGTACTTTTGTTGAGATGTAATCCACACACCATACTGTTTACCTATTCAAGGTGTACACTTAATGGCTTTTAGGATAGTCACAAAGTTGTACAACTATCACCTGATTTTAGAACATTTTTATTGCTCCTAAAAGAAACTTCATACCCCTTAGCCGCCACACACACACACACACACACACACACACACACACACACCAATCCTAGGCTAATCTTTTCTCTGCAGATTTACCTCTTCTGAGACTAGGTTTAGTAGTATTCACCTATAATTTCTAAACTCAGAATATGAGGCCAGAGGATGCTAGACTATCTACAGGATGAGATCCTTTCTCAAAAACAAACAAACATGAATTACCTTTTACCTATTATGGACATGTACAAATAGAGTCACACAGGTATTTTTCCTTTCATGACTGACTTCTTTAATATAGCACATTTTCAGGCTCATCTGTATCTCAGCACATGTCAGTTCTTCATTACTTTCTGTTCTTGCCCATTGTAAAACATTGCCTACATTTTGTTTAGCCATTGATCAGTTGAGAGACTTTTAGGTTATTTCTACTTTGGGGCTATTATCACTAATGCTGTTGTGAACATTCATATGCAGGTTTTTTTTTGTTTTGAGGTGTGGGTCTCTCTATTGCTCAGGTTAGCTTTGAATCCCTAACTTCAAGTGACATTCCCACTTTAGCTGCCCCAAGTACTGAGATTATAGGTATGTGCCACCAGCAGCCCAGCTGTGTGCAAGTTTTTATGTACACATGTGTCTTCATCTTTCTCGAGTAGATATAGCTACCTAGAGGTAGAATTACTGGGGTTTATAGTATCTCTAGGTTTAATATTTTAGGAAACTACCAGTGGTTTTTTTAAAGTGGTTACACTGTTTTACATTTCCACTGGCAGCATATGAAGGTTCCAATCTCTTCACATCTTTACAAACTCCTTTAATTACAGTTGTCCTGTTGGGTATAGGATGGTATCTCACAGTCTTACTATAAATGTTCCCAAAGATGTTGTATATATTTTCCTATACTTTCAGAACAGTGGGGTGTGTACACATGTGTCTGTGAGTGCATGTATGCTTGTGTGCTTATGTACCTGGAGATCAGAGGTCTATATGAGGTGCCTCTCTCTATTGCTTTTCACCTTATTTTTTGAGACAGGGACTCTCACTAAACCTGAACTCACTGATTGGCTAGACTAACTGCCAGGGAATCCCAGGGGTTGGCTTGTCTCAGCCTCCCCAGCACTAGGATTACAGATGTGCCCCACTTCGCCTGGCTCCTATGTGTACTAGGAATCCAAATTCAGATTCTCCTACTTGCATAACAAGTACTTTACCAAGTGAGCCATCTCCACAACCCCTAGAGCACTGGTTCTCAACTGTCCTGATGCTGTGACTCTTTAATACAGTTCTGAAAGTTGTGGGGACCCCAACCATAAGATTATTTTTGTTGCTACTTTGTAACTAATTTTACTACTGTTATGAATCATAATGTGACTAATATGTAGGATATCTGATATGTGACCCCTGTGGGGTTGCGACCCACAGGTTGAGAACTGCTGCCCTTGTATTTTGAAACTCTAGTGTAACAGAGTCCCTGGAAATAATATGCAGGATCTTTCCCACATCTTACTATTTCCCTCTATGCCATCCCATAAGTCACCAGTAGTGTGAAGCCCAGGTCTCTATGAAAGGAGTAAGAGCAGCTGTTAGACGTAGTTGTACTGAGAGGTCTCCTTGTTAAACATCTGCCTTATCTTCCACATTGAAATGCTGGCTCCCTGGTTGGTGAGAATGTGCTGGTTGCCAGTGGGGCAATTCTAGTTCACCCATCATCATCAAAATCAGTTTGGGCAGAATGGGGAAGGTGTGGTTGAATAGAGGCCAAATAGAAATTCTGACTGTTGAGAATGCAAATGTGAAGCAATTTACACTTCAATTTTTAATCTCATTAGCAAGTATTCCTTCCATTTGATAGCCTTTAGCTCTGAAAACCACAAACTGCACTGAGTTCTATAAGAACCACAAAAGGGAAGTTTAAGGCCTCAGGAGCAGAGTATTCTTTAATAAAATCTTTATTATTATTATTATTATCTTGGCTGAACCATGTGAGTGTAAATGAGCTGTGCTACCTCATTCCAGTGCTAAGACTAGCAGCAAGTGAAGATGCTGAAATACTCAGGCAGTTGGGCATGGATTACTTTTGATGCCAGTACCAAGACGTGACAGCCCTCTTGGCTGCATTGGAACCTCATTGCTTTGGTGCTGACATCATCTGGCTGACTGGGCTCATTTGAGTTCTTAAGGACTGCCTCAATATTTGACTTGTTTTAGAGATGAAAGTAAATCCCGAAACCTGATAGGTGGGGCTGGAAAGATGGCTCAGCAGTTAAGAGCACGTACTGTTCTGGTAGAAGGCCCAGGTTCAGTTCCCAGCACTCATGTCATACAGCTCACAACTTCCTGTAACTACAGCTCCAGGAGGCTGTGACACCTTTGACCTCTCTCATGTGTATAGACATATAGATATAATTAAAAATAGTCTAAAATAAATAAATCTAAACCTTTCCAAATATGATAGATGCATAAAACTTATAGTTTTTTGAAGTGAGACCTTGCTTAACATAAAAATCTCCATATGGGGTTGGGGATCTAGCTCAGTGGTAGAGCACTTGCCTAGCAAGCGCAAGGCCCTGGGTTCGATCCTCAGCTCCGGTGGGGTGTGTGTGTGTATAAGTATAACCAGTACCTCTGTACTTTGTTTTGCTTTAATTCAGAAGTTAATAGGGAGTTTCAGAGTTTATCATAATTAGAGTCACTTTAAGTCATGAACTCTGAAACTCTGCCCATTTGTGTGTGTGTTGGGGTGAGATTTACAAGTTGGTGCACTTCCAGCTCCAAGCATCTAGATTGCATTTCAAAATAGCATGCACAGGGCTGGGAATGTAGCTCAGCTGATAAATGCTTTCCTAATATGCACAAAGCCCTATGTTTGATCACCAGCACTACATAAACCAAGCATGATGGTGCACACTTGAAATCCTAGCCCTCAGGAGGATCAGAAGTCATGTCTTCCTCTACTGCATAGTGAGTTTGAGGCCAGCCTGAGCTATGTTAGACCCTGTCTCATCTACTATCTGACGTTACTACTTGGCTCCAGGTCCTGGTTGGTTCCATCTATCTTTCTGGGCTGCCATCCTCAGCATTTCCTGGTCTATGTCTCTTTCTGGTCTCTTGATAGCTGCCCTGAGATTGAATGCTGCTTGTCATTGTTCCAACCATGAGGGAAAGGAAGAGACACTTGTTCCTCAAATGTTAGTGCTCCTTCCTAAGCACTCAGAAGACTATATTCTTATTGGCCAGAACTGAGTCAGTCACTCACCCTATACCAATGGCTCACAGGTGATGAGGGTCCATACATGCTTTTGATCCACTAATAATGGGGAGGTCTGATAAACAAGGTAGGTGCCAGAACAAACCCCAGGCCCTGCTAGTATGGTTTAAGAAAAAAAAAAAAAAAGAAGTTGGTTGTTGAGTAGTCTTCAGTATCTAAGCAACTAATGACCTGTGGCTGCCAAGCCTTAAAATCTCCTGTGCCCCTTCCTCTTGCCTTGGTCTCCTGACTCTATTAGAAACAAAAGTCCAGGGACTACTGAGATAGCTCAGCAGTTAAGTGCACTGTTGCTCTTCAAGACAACCGGGGTTTGAGTTGCAACACCCACATGGCAGCTCACAACTATTTGTAACTCCAGTTCCAGGGAATCCAGCATCCTTTTCTGGCCTCCACAGGCATCAGGCATGCATATGGTGTAGAGATATACATGTAGGCAAAACACTCATTAAAAAAAAAAATCACAAGTCCAAGTCAGGTATTAATCCCAGCACTCAGGAGGCAGAGGCAGGTGGATCTCTGAGTTTGAGGCCAGCCTGGTCTACAGAGGGAGTTCCAGGGTAGCCAAAGATGTTTCACAGAGAAATCCTGTCTTGAAAACAAACAAACAAAAGTCTGTTTATGAAATAGGCCAAGCCGACATTCACAATATGTTGGGTGGCATTTTGGTTCATAATTAAAATTTATTCCTCCTAACTCTTCATAAGATGCTGTTCTCAGATGTTCTGCTTATTTCATAAGGAAATAATTCAAGATGATTAGGGTCAATTGTAGCTAGAGTTTTCTTGGTCCTGCCTGGCCCACAGTCAGGACAAATCTCTCTCACCCGCCAGTCCTGCAGCTGCTCAGACCCAACCAAGTAAATACATAGAGACTTATATTACTTATATTACTATATGGCCATGGTAGGCTTCTTGCTAACTGTTCTTATATCTTAAATCAACCCATTTCTATTATCTATAAGTTGCCACATGGTTCGTGGCTTACAACATCATCTCATGGCGGTGGCTGGCAGCGGTTCTCTGCCTCAGCCTTCCACTTCCCAGAATTCTCTCCTTGTCCCACCTATACTTCCTGCCTGGCTACTGGCCTATCAGCATTTTATTTATATAGAGCGATATCCACAGCAGTCAATAGCAGCAGGCATATCTCTCCCAAGACAGTGGGAGCTGGAAATGATCAAGTAAGACATTCGGGGTTAGAGATGGCTCTGGGTATACAGGTAGAGAAGGCCCTTGTGTCTGCCAATGTGCAAAGACTGAAGATGAGTGAGAGATGTACAGGAAGTGAGTAGGCAGGCTGGCTGCTCCCAAAAGCTCATCACTTGAAGTATTTCGCAAAAGTAAGAGAAACATGGGATAATTTAAGATTTATTTTTATTTATGCATATGTATGTCTGCATACGGGTATGTTCACATGAATGAAGGCGCCAATGGAGGCTAAAAGGTGATGGATCTCCTGTAACTAAAGGTACAGATGGTCATGAGGCACCTAATGTGGCTGTTGGCAACTAAACTTGGATCCTCTGGAAGAGCAGCAAGTGCTCTTACAACTGAGCCATTTCTCCAGCCCCTGAGATAATTTTCATTATCAGAACTGAAAGTACCAAAGGCAGCTGAGGCTTGGATTTTGCCAGGCACATGGTGACCACGAGGCCTCCCTGATCTGGCCCTGCAGGATTTCTGAAGCACCCCAGGGGCTTATAACACTGTATCCTTTCTTTGCAGCACGTGGACACGGGTAACTCTTACCTTTGTGGGTACCTGAAGATTAAAGGCCTTACAGAGGTGAGTGCTTATTCAAGTTCTGGGTTTGGAAAGTAGTGGCTTGTTTAGCACCTTAGAGAGTCCAGAGCAGTAGTCCCATGTTGAAATTCTTTGACTGTGTGGACCATAATGCTGCAGTTTTGACTGTCTATTTGCAAGTGTACACAGTCGCAGTTTTCCCCCTTTGGTCCTGGGTATGGAACTTGAATGAAACGAAGGCTTAGCATGAACTCAACCACTGAGCTACACCCACAACCCTCATAGATCACAGCGTGATTGACTAGTCATTTTTTATGATTTTATTTTTTTGAGACAGAATAGCCTAGGTTGGCCTCAAACTTGAGTTACCCTGTCTCAGCCTCTGGCGTGCTAAGATTACAGCTATGCACCACCATATGCAGTCTTAATCCTTTTTAAAGAAAACTTATATGGACTGGAGAGATAGCTCAGCAGCTAAGAGTGCTTGCTAACCAGATTTCAGATCACAGCACCCACATAACAAGCTGTATCCATGGTACTTTTTTAAAGGTGTAATTATTGTATGGATATGGGTGCTTTGTCAGCATGTATGTCTGCACACCAGAAAAGGGCATCAGCTCCCATGGGACTACAGTTATAGACACAATTATAGATGGTTGTGAGCCAGGGAATTGAACTCAGGACCTCTGGAAGAGCAATCCGTATTACTTAACCATTGAGTCATCTCCCCAGTCCTCTAGTGCACGTTTGTAAACCCGCCTCCAACTTAGGCAGAGACTGAATCATCACTGGAGCTTGCTGGCTTCCAGCCTAGCCAAGTACATGAACTCTGGGTTCAGGAAGAGATTGCCTCAAAGGACTATGTAGAAAGTGGGAGAAGAGGATGGCTGATACCCTATTTTAGCCTACAGTCACACAAACCTATATAAACATACGTACACACTCTCACAGACACAAACAAAAGTCTTGGAAAATAGGGAAAGCAAGCCAGAGAGGTAGTTCAGAAGTTAAGATTACTTGCTACTCTTGCAGATGACCCAAGCTTGCTTCCTAGGACCCACCTCAGACAGCTCACACACAGTTAACTCCAGCTCCAGGGACTCTAACACCCTTTTCTGGACCCCATAGACACATGTGCATAAAGAAATGATACAATATCCACCCTTATCATAAATTTAACAGTCTTTGAGATAGTCATCACTTATACAAGAGCCAAGGTTTTTGAAGTTATTTAAGTTCTGTGGTTCAGCCAGTTGTGGTGCATGCCTTTAATCCCAGCACTGGGAGGCAGAGGCAGACAGATCTCTATCTGAGGCCAGTCTGGTCTACAGAGTGAGTTCCAGGAGAACCAGGGCTACATGGAGAAACCCTGTTTCAGAAAAACCAAATAAGTAATAAATAAACCCTATGGTTCATTGGAACCATGAAAAGCAAGAGTCCAGTTTTCAGCGTGATGAGTAACAGTAGAGCATTCTGCCCTCTAGTCCAGCTTCTTACTCCTCAAGACTCCTGAGATTTAGAAGGCAAAGAAGAGCATCTCTTCTCTTCCATTAGTGGCTAAACAGGAAGAAAAAGGATGCCTAACTGGCCACTGAGTTCCTTGCCAGGAGTGTCTAGGCACAGCCCCATTGCTTCTTTTCATGACTTTTATTGCTTCATGTAGTCCTGATTGGCCAGCAGGACAGAGCTGGGCTGAAGGGAGTCTGTTCACCTCACTCAGCCCATTTCTGGATCTGACCTTTAATTTCTCAGGTCTCTTCCTTTCAGCTTTTGCTTAAAGGAAAGTGAAAAACCACTGCTCTGCTTCATCAGATAACTCATCCAAGTGGGGCGCATGTTGAAGTATGTGTTAGATGAGAATATAGCCCAGATGTAGAGTGCTACTATGATGCCCCACAGGGCCTCAACTTCTGCTTGTCTACGCTAGAAGCTGGAGTGAGGATGCCCTGGGAAGTTTAGTATTGAAACAGAAGTTATCTTTCCCATCTCTAGAAACACATCCCATCAGAGAAGTACAGAGTGATAGCAAAAAAAAAACCCAAAAAAACAAAAAACAAAAACAAAAACAAAAAAAAACCCCACAAAACTCTGCTTTGATTGTCCTAGGAGAAAACATGTAGTAAAACAATATATGCCATAAGGTTCAGTGCATTTGTTTATGGAGTACAGAGCATAACTCTTTAAAGAAACTAACAAAATGTGTAATGTTTAGAACATTGTAACAGTGACTCCACAGCCAGTCACTTGGGTTGTAGGAAACTGCTAAGAAATTGCAAGTAGCACAACGGCACACAGAAGTGCAGATGGCTAAGAGGTCTTCCCAGAACAAGTCTCTCTACTGAGGGAAGCTCTTCCCTGAGGGAGGGTGCGGCATGGCCTGTGCTTGGGCCAGCCCACAGGAATTCATCTTTCTGCAACTATCAGATCTGTAGACAGAGAGGCCTTACTGGGCCCATGTCCTTCCAAAGTAGTCTGCCCAGGTACAGTTAGTGGAACTGTTTAAGAAGGATTGGGAAGTGTGGCCTTGTTGGAGGAGGAGTGTTGCTGGGGTGGGCTTTGAGGTTTCAAACATAAATCCATACCAGGCCCATTGAGTCTGTCTGTCTGTCTCTCTGTCTTTCTGTCTCTCTCTCTCTCTGTCTCTCTCTCTGCCTGCTGCCTGCAGATCAGCATGTAAAGCTCTCAGCTACTTCTCCAGCACCATTCCTGTCTGCTTCCCTCCATGATGATCATAGACCAACCCTCTAAAACTATAAACAAAGCCCCAGTTAGATGCTTTCTTTTAAGGAGTTGCCTTGGTCATGGTGAGGCTTCCCAGCAACAGAGCAGTAACTAAGACAGGCGGAAATTCTGAAAAGATAGTAAAGCTCGGAAACAACATAAGCATAATTTCCTGTTTAAAATATATGGAAGCTAGCTGTGGTGTCACACACCTTTAATTTCAATTCCCAATGCCAGCCTGGTGGACATAGTGAGTTCCAGGCCAACTAGAGCTAACCAGTAAGACTCTGTCTCAAAATAAAAACAAAAACAAACAAAAAATTTATATGGAGAATGCTAGAGAGATGGCTCAGCAGTTAAGAGCACTGGCTGCTCTTCCAGAGGACTGGGGTTTGGTTCCTAGCACCTACTTGACAGCTCACAACCATCTGTAACTCCACTTCCAGAGGATCCAGCACCCTATTCTGTCCTCCATAGGCACCAGGCACACACATGGTACACAGATACATGTGCAGGCAAAATACCCACACACACAAACATAATAAGTCTTAAGAGGTGTGTAATCTTTGAAATAGTCTGTGGACTTCCTGGCTTATATAGTCCTTCCCAAAGATGGATTAGTGTAGTTTTTAATGTAAGTTAGATTTCCATTTAGGAAAATCTCCCATCTCATTTCTTCAGTCTGTATATATATACATTACCTGTATGAGAAACCCAGCTCAGCATTGTTAGTTAGTGTAGGAGTTTGAGGTTTTGAAAGGTGTTAGATTTGTGTATTTTTAAAGTTCACGGTTAAGAAATGGGATGGGAGCCAGGAAGTGGTGGCTAATCCCAACACTTGGGAGGCAAAGACAGGTGGATCCCTGAGTTCAAGTCCAGCCTGGTCTACATAATGAGTACCAAGTCAGCCAGGACTAAAATGCCTTTAAAAAAATGAAAAGAGGGGCTGGAGAGGTGGCTCAGAGGTTAAGAGCACTGACTGCTCTTCCAGAGGTCCTGAGTTCAATTCCCCGTAACCACATGGTGTCTTACAACCATCTGTAAAGAGATCTGGTGCCCTCTTCTGTATACATAATAAATAAATCTTTAAAAAAAAAAGAAAGAAGAAGAAAAAATAGGTATAAATGAGAAACCAGGGAGCTTCAGGGCACATGAAGGGTTGGCCAGGGTCAAAGGAGGCTCAGCTCCGGAGTCTTTTCTGGGGGTATGCCCTAGAAAATAGCATGATAAGCTATACTCTGCATTGACTGTAGAGTATTCAGAGTTCACTGTGGTAGACAATATCCAAATTATTTTCTAAGAGGCCAGAACATAGCAGGTAAGGGCGAAGTGGAGCTCTTTGCTCTGGCAAAGTCTCCGGAGTTCAGAGCCCCTTCACTGTCTGGGCAGTTGAGTTCAGGTTTATTTCCATAGCCTGGTGCATCTCTGTGAGTTCCAGGCCAGCCTGGTCTACAGAGTGAGATCCAGGACAGCCAGGGATACACACAGAAACCTTGTCTGGAAAAAGAAAAGAGAAAGAAAGAAGTTATAGCAAGATTGGTTATCTCTGAAAGATGAAATAGGCAGGAAGCAAGAGAGCATGTGTTGGGTGGCCTGAGGTCTTAGGTCCCATAAACAGGACCAAGAAAAATACTTATTCAGCCAGGCGGTGGTGGCGCACAACTTTAATCCCAGCACTTGGGAGGCAGAGGCAGGCAGATCTTTATGAGTTCAAGGCCAGCCTGGTCTATGGAGCAAGCTCCAGGAAAGGCGCAAAGCTACACAGAGAAACCCTGTCTCGAAAAACAAAACAAAAATGCTTATTCAGTGTCTTGGAGTGTGGCTTAGGGGGAGTGTGGGGAGCCCTGGGTTTAGATCCCTTCATACTGCAAACAAAAACAAACAGAAATTCACATTTAATGTCTTGCTTGTCTCATTTGTTTTTGCTGTAGGAATATCCAACCCTTACGACCTTCTTTGAAGGAGAAATAATAAGCAAAAAACACCCTTTCTTAACTCGTAAGTGGGACGCAGATGAAGATGTCGATCGGAAACACTGGGTGAGTAAGGCTGTGCTCTGCCCTGGGCAACAGGAGACATCTGGAGAATGACAGGCCTGGACCTGGGGCCCTGGTCCCCAGCAGAAGTTAATCAGAACCCATTCCTACATGTATATCAGGTGATGAGAAGTCCTTCAGTTGTGTGCCCGGCACTGTGTGGGCAATGTCCCTGTTCTGCCATCTTTTATCTACTCTTCCTTTCTAATCACTTCTGTGTGGTGAAACCCCTTGAAGTGAGTAGCAGTTGCCTCTTGTGTTCTAGATGGCCCCCAATGGGGACGTTGTTCACGGAGCCCAGCAAGGGCAGAGTGCATTGCTTCTTTCTGTCCATCCTAATCAACTTAACCTACACACCATCCAGACACTCTTGAGAAATTCAGATTCCCTGTCCTTACCAGTCACATGTGCAATGCCCTTATTCCCCAGTGGTGAGCAGATCAGAACAAGTTAGAGTTACTGCCCTGGGCTGCTCTGGGGTCTTTTCTCTGGTTTATGTTTGGGTCTTTACCCATCTTATATCTTCAAGTTTTTGTTGTTTTTGTCCTGAAACACCAAACACCAATCACCAATCATTGTGGAGAGGTGTGTGTGTGTGTGTGTGTGTGTGTGTGTGTGTGTGTGTGTGTATTTTGACTGGCTTGAAAATCCTCAGTGACCCTCTTGCTCAGCCTCCCAAGTGCTGCAGTGACTGGTCCATGCCACCATGCCTAGTTGGTTTGATTTTTGAGAGAAGGTCTTGCTATGTTTACCTTGAGTTCACAGTGTGGGATAAACTACCTCTGCTACCTGATAAACACTTTCCTGTTGTAGTCTAGAATCAGACATGCTGTTGCACCCTCAGATTTACCTGTTAGCAACACTTAAAGCTGGGGCTTCCATATTCTTCATATCTTCATGACAACATTTGTGACTTAACATATCAAATTATAGTATAGTGCTTTGATTCCTGTGTATATTCATCTTTCACCTTGGCCTTTTTTCAGATGTTTTCTTACAAAGTATGCGCTTATTTGAAAATATTTGAAAAGCAAACTAGAAAGGGAAAAATCTGTAATAACAATGCAGAGCACTAAAACACATACTTTGTCTTGACCCTCTTTTGGGGCCTTTTGTATCCATGAGTTTGCACTTTGTGTGATCAACTGACTATAGATTGGAAATGTTTGGAGACAGTAACTCACTGATTCTCCCATGCAGTACAAGAAAATGTTAGGCCAGGCAGTGGTGGTGCACGACTTTAATCCCAGCACTCGGGAGGCAGAGCCAGGCTGATCTTTGTGAGTTCGAGGCCAGCCTGGTCTATAGAGCGAGATCCAGGACAGGTGCAAAGCTACACAGAGAAACCCTGTCTCGAGAAAACAAAAAAAAAAAAAAAAAAAGAAAGAAAGAAAAGAAAAGACAGATGGTGGCGCGCACCTTTAATCCCAGCACTTAAGAGGCAGAGGCAGGCAGATCTCTGTGAGTTCAAGGCCAGCCTGGTCTACAGAGAGTGAGTTCTGGGACAGTCAGGGCTACACGGAGAAACCTTGTCTCAAAAAACTGAAAAAAGAGGAAAAAAGTGTGTCTCTACTCAGCACACACAAGTTATTTTCTTTTTTTTTTTTTTCTGCACAGTACAGTACCGCTGTCTACAAACATTCACACCGCATTCCAGTTTCCTAGAGACAATTGAAAGTGTATAGAAAGGATAATGTATACAGATCGAGGCATGTTATCTGAGGGATTTGAGTGTCTGTACAGGGTCCTGGATCCGTCCTCTGCAGGTACCAAGAGATGACTACATATGCATATATCACCCCTTTTCGATTGCTACCTGAGTAGCTGGCACAAACCCGACGTCACGACACAACAACTGGCTTTCCTCTACCCACTCTTCTCTGATTGGACAGGCACTTGTTCTCAATCTGTTGTCTAGATAGGCCTTGAACTTGGAATACTCCTGTCTCAGCCTCCCAAGTATGTATGTGTTATTTATATATATGTCCACTACCACACCTAGCTCTCACATGCTGTTACAAAGTGACTCAAATTGACTTTGTTTTTGTTTTGGATTTATTATTTTATGTGTATGAGTGTTTTGCTTGCATGTATGTATGTTGGTGCTGGGAACCAACAACAACTGCCCTTAACCACTGAGCAAACTCCCCAGTCCTATTCTCTGTTTTTCAGTTTATTTTTATGTCTATACACATTTTTAAAAAAGTATCTGGATATGTGTGTGGAGGGTGTGCGTGTACATACAGCCAGAAGTCAGCACCAGGTATCTTCCTCTATAGTTGTGCACATTTCTTTGAGGCAGGGTCTCACTAAGCTGAGAGCACATCACCATTCCTGGCTTTTCTGTGGGCAACAGGCATCTAAACCCAAGGTCCTTGTGCTGACAGAGCAGGTACTTGACCAACTGAGCCACTTCCTCGGGCCTTTGTTTGTTTGTCTTTTGTTGGGTGAGACGGTCTCTACATGCATCCCTGGCTGGTCTGGAACTTGACATGTAGATCAGGCTGACATCCATTCAGAGATTCTCCAGACTCTGCCTCCCCAGCCCTGGAATTAAAAGTGCACACTACCGTGTCCAGCACCATTTTGGTTTTTTAGATAGTCTTATGTAGTCTAGGCTGGCTTTAACTCCCCCTATATAGCTGAAGATAACCTTGACTTCTTGATTCTCAAGCCGCCTCAATGCTGGGACCCACCATGATTCTCCTTGCCCTCTGTATTTTATTTGTTTTTGTTTTTTGAGGCAGAGTCATTATTTAACCCTGGCTGTCCTGGAACTCACTATGTAGACCAGGTAGGCCTCAAACTCACAGAGATCCACCTACTTCCTGAGTTTGGGGATTCAGGGTGTGTGCCACCATGCCCAGCACTACTCTGATTCTTTGCCAAAATCTCACTAATCCATTTGACCTTATATGTTCTGATAGTAGGGTGTTCTAGTGCCCATTCCCACCTTTTATCTTTTCCTCTGGCTATGCTCACTGGCATACAGTCTAGTAGTGCCTTGTCTGCTTAGCTGTGCTTTCCAGGTATCATGGCTCAGGCACCCACCTTTCCTCATGAGGATGGCTCACTGAAACTCTTTGTTTGTTTTTAGGGCAAGTTTCTGGCTTTTTATCAGTATGCGAAATCATTTAATTCGGATGACTTTGATTATGAAGAACTGAAAAATGGGGATTATGTCTTCATGAGGTGGAAGGTAAAGTTCTGCCCAGGCCATCTCCCCATCTCCCACATGCCAGGCCCTAGAGCACCCAGACATACTTTCTCTTGCAGATTATGCCTTCCCACCATGCCAGGTGCTTATCACAGTGGGTCTTCATGGCAGGGTGCTACACATTTGTCACAGTGGGTCTTCATGGCAGGGTGCTACACATTTGTCACAGTGGGTCTTCATGGCAGGGCCCCACACACTTGTAAACAGCAGTTGTGTGGTGGCTCCAGAGCACACCTGAGTAAGGTGGCTATGCTGTTTAGTGGACAGTGGGCATATTTGTGCCAGTAGGCACCCTGACCCAGTCCTCTTCCTTTCATTCTCCTGCCTGAGGATCCTGTGGCCCTCCAGGGCGAGTCATCCACGTGCTCCAGGGATTGGGGCAGCTGTCCTTGACCGTAGTCATCACTGCATGCTATTCCTCCACAGTTCAATGCCGTCAGAGTGCTTGCTCTCCAGCCACATCCTTACCCAGTGCTCAGGAAGTGGGGGGCCAGGATTGAAGCACCAGTCCTTCTCTCCCTGGCCCTTGCTCCCTCCAGTCTGTCAGTGAATTGGCCTCTGCTTGAGAGTCCCTGCTGGGGCAGTATGCTGTCCACAACCACATGAGTGCAAAGCCATGAAACAAGTTGGGAAAAGGACTTTGGGAACACCTGTCCACCTCAAGTCCCCATTGCCTGGTCCAGGAGGAGAAAGAAAGCTACTTGAGGGAACTGGAGAGATGGCTCAGTGGTTAAGAGCACTAGCTGCTTTTCCAGAGGACCCAGGTTCAATTCCAAGTACCATATAGCAGCTCACAATTGTCTGTAACTCCAGTTCCAGGGGGTCCAGCATCCTCACACAGACATGTATATGCAGGCAAAACACCAATACACATAAAATAAATCACTAAAAAAAAAAAAATCTATTTGAATACAGCACATTATAAATTTTATAAAGACCAGACATCTAAAGTGGTCATTTGCTATCTGTACTTTGTGTGGCTGGTCATTTGGGAAATAGAATATCATTTCCTCTGTAGACAGCTGAGGAGAACACACAGTGAGCTTTCCTCTCTAGCCCCTTCTGCCATCCAGTGTATACTGAGCCTCCATCTCCAGCCCACTCTGCTATCCAGCACATAATGAGCCTCCCTCCCCAACCTGCCGTACAGTGGGAAACATGCCCGCTAACCCTGTAAAGCACTCATGTTTTGATTAATTTTTTTCCAATGCTGAGGCTGTAACTCAGGCTTTGCACACACTAGGCAAGTAAGTGGTCTACTACTGAGCCAGACTCTATTAAACTTTAAAGTGATACTTTGAAGGTTGAATAAGGCAGAAAAGAGTGTCCATTTAAAAACAAAAACAAAAAACAAAAAACTGGAGCAGGGGCTGGAGAGATGATTCAGCAGTTAAAAGCACTGGCCGCTCTTCAAGAGGACCCCGGTTCAATTCCCAACACCTATATGGCAGCTCACAGCCATCTATAACTCCAGTTCCAGGGGATCTGGCAGTTACACGCAGGCAAAACACCAGTGCACATAAAAATATATGAGTTCTACAAAAAAACAAACTGAAAAAGGGTTGGAAGTGTAGTGTTTGGTAGGACAATTTGTCTAGTATACACGAAGTCCTGGGTCTCAGCCCAGCACTGGAAAGTAAATTAAAACAGTTGGTTAAACCAGGGAGTTGTCTCCAATTTCTCTTAGAGTAACTCCCATGGAATTTTAGTTTACCTGAAGCCCTGGGGCTTCTGACCCCATCTCCCGGAGAACAGGAGCCTTTCACAGGTTGCCTGACTTTGAAGTGTGCCTGGCACACAAATGGTGCTGCTGTTCTTGTGACTTTGACCAGGGTGGAGCTTTGTGAGGTGTCACAGGGACCCACCTCAGAATGACCACAGACTGCAATAGATGTGACTCATTATTAGAGGGAGTGTCCCAGAACCCAGGGACACTCCCTGGAGACGAGACTGGAATCTATTTCCAGTTGTTCTGTCAAGTGGTCTTCAAGAGGTAGGTAGGCAGACCCAGAGGAAAGTATATTGATGGGTTGTTAGATCTCCAGGGATAATCCCTCCTCTAAATAGCTGATCCTATGGACACTGTGAGGTAGATAGGATACTGCAGTAACATATGAGCACCCCCAAACCAGGCAGAGACATTTTCCTAGCAGTCTTTAGAATGCTCTGGTGTCTTACTGCAAGGGAAGGTATTAACTGATACCATATCTGCGTGCAGGAGCAGTTCCTGGTTCCGGACCACACAATCAAAGACATCAGCGGTGCTTCCTTTGCTGGCTTCTATTACATCTGCTTTCAGAAGTCAGCAGCCTCCATAGAGGGCTACTACTACCACAGGAGTTCAGAATGGTAAGGACCCTGAGACTGGTGCTGTAGCAAAAGTTGCTCTCAACTCCAGCCATCACATCTGAAAGAGATTCTCTCAGTCTACCTCTGTCCAGATTCCATACTCCGTGTGTACCATCATTTAGACGATCTCACATAGAACAGAGACTCTTACCTAGAGAGTAAAGTAATGAAATGAAAGTGGATATTACGTAAAGATACCATTTCTAAATACTGTTAAAAAATTTAAACTTTTTATTTAATATGTATGAATGTTTTTCCTGCATATATATGTATACCACATGTGTACCTGGTGCCTGCAGAGATCAAAAGAGGACGTTGGATCCTCAGGAACTAGAGTTATAAATGGTTGTGAGCCACTATGTGGGTGCTGAGAACCAAACCTGAATCTTCTGCAAAACCAACAAGTACTCTTAACCACTAAGTCATCTCTCCCGCCTTATTTCTAAATGTATGTGTATGTGTGAGAGAGAGAGAGAGAGAGAGACAGACAGACAGACACACACACACACACACACACATATAGACACTAGCAATACAACTTTCTGTGTGTTATGTGGGATGGAGCCTAGGACATTGTACATGCTAGGTAAGTGTTTTGTTCTACCACTAAGAGCACCCAGTATATGCTTTCTGGCAATCTTACATTTTCAGGAATGCTTGCCTCAATTCTGGTCATTTCATATTTATTCCTCACAAATTTATCAGTAACTCTAATGCAGTCTCTTATAGACAGTGTGACCTTTGCAGCTACCAGCTGGCACTGCCTCTCATGCACTTGATCTGGTGAGGTAGAAGCCATGAGAGTTCACCTCCCTGTCTTATGTTTCTCCAAGGCTATGTGTGGTCAGAAGGCTACCTCACGTGCTGGCTTTTGCCATCTTTTAGGGGACTCTCGTGCCTCCTTGCTGTACTGTGAGGGTTAGCTATACCAGGCTACTTTATTTCTTCTCTGAAAGTGGAACACTATAGGCTGAAGAGATCGCTCAGCAGTTAGGAGTACTTCATGCTCTCCCAGGGGTCCCAGGTTTAGATCTCAGCACTCACATGGCAGCTCACAACTGTCCGTAACTCTAGTTCCAGGGAATCTCATGCCCTTTTCTTCCAAGTACCTGTACACATGTAGTGCACATAAATTCATACAGGCTCACACACATAAACAGTTAAATGAAATTTAAAAAAATAAAATTGGGTGATAGTGGTGCACACCTTTAATCCCAGCACTTGGAAGGCCAGAGGTAGGCAGATTTATGTGAGTTCAAGGCCAGCCTGGTGTATAAAATGAGTTCCAGTACTGTTACACAGAGAAATCCTGTCTCAAAAAACAAACAAGAAAGATTAAAAAATAAAATGGGGGGTGTTGTGGATTTAGCTCAGTGGTAGAGTGCTTGCCTAGCAAGCGCAAGGCCCTGGGTTCGGTCCTCAGTTCTGGCAATCAATCAATAATAGATAGATAGATAGATAGATAGATAGATAGATAGATAGATAGATAGATAAAATGGAACCCAGTTTCCTTTCAGTTTTTTGTTGTTGTTGTTGTTGTTGTTTTTCTGGCTCTGAGTGATCCTAGCCTAGATCAATTCAAATTCTTTGTTGGTGGCGTTCAGTAATTGTGTTTTCAGGTGAATTTTTAAAACCTTTTTGTAGTCCTGCAATCTCTGGCCTTTGTGTCTGCCATCTCACTTAGCAGAATGCTCTGAGGAATCGCTCCTGTCACCACATGTGTGGGAATTGTTCTTGGGTTGAGACAGGGTTTCACTATATAGTCCAGGCTTATACTCCCCACATCTGCCTCCTGGGTACTGAGTTAGAAGTGTGCACCACATCTTAATGACGGTTTCTATTGCTGTGATGACTGTGACCAAAAGTAATTTGGGGAGGAAATGGTTTATTTCACTTGTACTTCCCTATCACATTTCATCATCAGAGGCAGACAGGGCAGGAACCTGGAAGCAGGAGCTGAGGCAGAGGCCATGGAGGACTATAGCTTACTGGCTTATTCAGAACCCAGAACCATTAGCCCAGGTGTGGCACCACCTACAATGGGCTGGGCCCTCCCTCATAAATGACTAATGAAGAAAGAGCCCTACAGGCTTGCCTGCAGCCAGAGCGCATGGAGGCATCTTCTCAACTGAGGCTCCCTCCTCTCTGATGACTCTAGTTTGTGTCAAGTTGTCATAAAACTAGCCAGCACAACCACTGTTATTAGGCTGGAGCTCTTATTTGTTACCAAATTCTCCATTGCATAGCTGTGCAGCATTTGTTTGTCCATCCTTCTGTCTGTGAAGGGACTCTTGGGTTGCTTTCCTCTTTGGCTGATCAAAGTAGTGCTGCTATGAATGTAGGTGTGTGAGCTTCTGAGTTCCTGTTTCCTCTACTTTGGGCATATACATACAAGTAAAAGTGCTGGGTTAGATGCTAAAGTCTATATTTACCATTCTAAGGAACTGCCAACCTCTCTGCAGAGGCAATGCCTTTTGGTATTCTTACCAACAAGACTTGAGAGCTTCAGTTTTTCATGTCATCCCCCAGCACATGCTAGCATGTCTATAGTTGCCCAAAATGGCATGAAAAGTGCCTCATTATAGTTTTAATGCTGCACATTCCTAGCAACTAGTGCATAGTCCTTTTGGAGTTTGATGTCGTTTCTTTAAAGATTTAGTTTTATTTTGTTATTGTTTGTTTGTCCATCTTTGCATCTGAGTGAAGATGCCTGCAAAAGGTCAGATCCCCTGGAGCCAGAATTCCAGGCTGTTGGGAACAGCCCAGTGTGGGTGCTCGAAGTAGAACTTAGGTCCTCTGTAAAAGCAATATATGTTTGTAACCACCGAGCTGTCTTTCCAACACCTCAGTTATTCATTTTGTATGGTAGGGTGGTAGGTGTATATATTGTGTGGTAACATATATGCCACAACAGAAGATGGTGGCTTTTTCCTTCCATCATGTGAGTCTCAGGGATCAAACTCAGGTTTCAGTCTTGGCACCAGATTCACACTGAGCCATCTTGCTGCCTTTTTTAAATTAAATTTTTTTTAATTTTATGCGTCTAGTTGTTTTGCCTGCATAGTATCTGTACACCACTTGCATGTCTGGTGTCTATGGAAGCCAGAAAAGAGCACTGGATCTCCTGGAACCAGTTGTGAGCTGTCATACGGGTGCTAGGAACCAAACCCTAGTGCTCTTATCTGCGGGGCCATCTCTCCAGTCTTTGTCAGCCTTTCTAAAAAAAAACATTATTATTATTATGTGTGTGTGCATATGATGTATGCATGTATAATTGTGTCCTTGTGGAGGTCAGAGGACGACTTAGTGGACTTGGTTCTCTCTTTTTACCTCTGTGGGTTAAATCTCAGGTGTCCAGGCTTCCATGGCACCATTACCAGAGTCTTTTCACTGGCCTTGTAGTCCTTTCTTGATTTTTCCTCTCTCTTTTTTTATGCTTCTCTCTTTTTTCTTCTGGGCCCTGTGCATGCTAAGCAGGCTCTCCACTACTAAGCTACATCCTCAGCCTATATTTGAAAATATATATTAAAACTAAACTGCTTTCCCTCTATTCTTCACTGTTATGTGAGGCAAGTAAGGAAGAGCTAACTTCCAGACACTAATAAAATGGACCAGGAGTTACCCTACATGGGCATTGTCCACCTCTTTCTTGATCCTCTGAGACTACCTACTGGTGAGAGAAACAGATACCCCCAGTCCCCCTGGCAATCTCGCCTTATAGCCACATCTCAGGAAGTGAGAAGCAACGGGGAGTGGGTAGATACTCATGGCAAGCTGTGAGGTTCTTCTCTCCATTGTCTCTTTGGGTGCAATGAGAATTGGAATATTCTTTGCTATGCATGAAGTATGTCCTACAACATCACATATTGGTATTCTTTAAACACAAATACAGAATTACAAGTAGGAGAAAGATGATGAGCCCCATCTTTCCCTTATTGGAGTCCTGCTTTTTTTTTGGTTTTTCAAGACAGGGTTTCTCTGTGTAGTTTTGTTGCCTGTCCTGGATCTCACTCTGTAGACCAGGCTGGCCTTGAACTGACAGAGATCCACCTGCCTCTGCCTCCCGGTGCCGGGATTAAACTACCAACCCCCAGCAGGGTCCTGCTTCTTCTTATTTAGTTTTCGGCTTCTGTTTTGTGAACCTAGAGCCTGAGCTACATTTGTTTCTTTGTAGACATAGTTTACTGTGGTGACCATGAACTGAGGTGGCCAAGAACTTGCTATCCTCCTGTCTCAGGCTCCCTGGTAGCTAGGATTACAGACCTGCACGTCCAGGCCGGACTCAGGGTTTTGTTATTGTTTCAGACAGGTTTTCACTGTGTATCTGTGGCTGGCCTGGAACTTGTAGAGATCTACCTGCTTCTGCTCTCCCATGCTGGGATAAAAAGGCTTGTGTCGCCGTGACTGGCCTCAGGGTCCTATTTTTGTGAGCTGTGTTATAGTTGTTTTATGATTAGAGCAACTTACCTAAGAACGGTTCTTATTCATGGTACTGGTGGAGCAACAGAAAGGAATAGAGGGGAACAGATTCGCTGGGTGCAACTTGGCATTATAAAAATTATAAAATGAGTTAGCGGAGCCAGACACAGTGGTGTACTCCTGTTCCAGCCACGTGGAGGCTGAGCCAAGGGGATGGATTGCTGGGTTGAATAGCGAGACCTCATTTTAAAAATAGAACAAGGGGCTGGAGAGATGGCTCAGAAGTTAAGAGCACTGACTGCTCTTCCAGAGGTCCTGAGTTCAGTTCCCAGCACCCACATGGTGGCTCACAACCATCTGTAATGAAATCTGGCGCCCTCTTCTGTGTACTAAATAAATAAATAAATCTTTAAAAATATAACAAAATGGGGGCCTAGAGAGCTAGCTCAGCAGATAAGAGAACTTGCTGCTCTTCAGATGACTTAGGTTCAATTCCCAGCACCACACGGTGGCTCCTAACGATCTTTAATTCCAGTTCCAGGGGGTCTTATGCCCTTTTCTATCCTCCACAGGCACCAAGCACACACATGATGTATGTATACACACACACACACACACACACACACACACACACACACACACACACATACTAATATAACAAAATTGAGGCATATATTTAGTATGTTTAATCCAGCACTCATGAGGCAGAAGCAGATGGATCACTGTGAGTCAGCTTGGTCTACATGGGGAGTTCCAGGCCAGCTAGACCTACATAATGAGACCTGACATTTTTTTTCCTTGGGGGTAGGGGAGCAGTTTGAAACAGGGTTTCTCTAACAGTCCTGGCTATCCTGAAACTCTCTTTGTAGCCCAGGCTGGACTTAAAACACAGAAGTCCACCTGCCTCTGCCTCCCGAGCGCTGGGATTAAAGGTGTGCGCCACCACTGCTGCCCAGTGAGATCCTACATTTATATGCATAACTGAAAATGGTTTAGCACCTCAGTTTATGAGTATAGTTGGCAGGGGCTCTGGGTGGAGCTCTCCAGCCTCTTCTGTTGAGGATCCCCAGAAAACTCTGTCCTGTCTCTCCCCATTGCAGGTATCAGTCCCTCAACCTGACCCATGTTCCCGAACACAGTGCACCCATCTACGAGTTCCGGTGACAGTGGCTCAGAACAGCGGCCAAATAAAACTGAACTTGGCAACAAAGAGCTTTGCCAAGGAAATTATGTACCTGCCAGAACCAGGAGAGGTGTGTTCCTGTTTCTTCATGAGCAGACTTCATCAGAAAGCATGAATGTTAATTTAACAGGACCCAAGGCGCATAGCCAACCTGCAGGCAGGCAGAGGGAACTGTCCAAACCCCCCCCCCCCACCTTCCTCTCTGCGGCGTTGTGGTCACCATGTTTCTGAGCTACCTTAAATGCACTTTCCTTCCTGCACAGCTCACTTCTGCAGCAAAGAAATGCCATCTGTCCTCGGCCCACCTCGTGCCGAGTGGAAGGAAGGTCAGCTCCTGGGTCACCTCAGCCTTGGTGCTCAGTGGTCCCCACCCAGGCCCTGCTCCTTCCCCAGCTGCTTGTTTGGTAGCCCAAGGAAAGGCAGAGCCCAGCATAGCATCTTATGCCCCAGAGCTCTTATGTGAGGAGTTGGCTGGGCCCAGCATCTACCACCAATGAAATGAGGTGGGACCCTGGTGTGCCTCATCAGCGTTTGATTCCAGTTTGGATGTTTTGTGGGGCCGGTGGCTCTGCTAAGCCCTGTACTGTTCACAGTGCAAGACTCGCACATGGCTGTCAGGTTTCCTGGGCCTGCTGTCGGGGATCACTAAATTTAAGGCTTCCAGATCCCTGGTGGGAGTAGATCCCAAACTGCTTTCTCAGTACATTTGCTCCAAACTTCTGAACTTGAGGGCAATACTAAAATAAAAGAGTTTTTTATTACAAAATTATTATTTTTATGGTACCTTTAACAAGGACCCTATAGCAAATGCACAATTATTCCGAATTACATTTTATCGTTTTCACATTGAAAACAGCAAATGTTGACTTAGTGATTTTTATATCTATGTCTATATGTATATTTAATCAACCAGCAGTTTTAAAACAAGTCATCTGGTACAAAAGTTTCTCAGCATTGCATAAATTACAGTGCTAAACACAAGAACTGTTTCCGGGGCCAGCTGAGCATTTGTGCCTCCTCCTTTTGCTACTCAAAACATCAGTGTGTCATGACAACCTTTTCCAAAGGCAGAAGGGTCTCCATTCTCCGGAAAGGATGACTGAAATGTTGAGATGGGGTGGGCAGGAAAGATAAATGCGCTCAAATAACTCAAGGCTCGTGTGCCAAAGTGTGGGGGAGGGGAATGGTTTGGTTTGGTTTGGTTTGGTTTGGTTTGGTTTGGTTTTTCTAAATGTTTCAAAAGCTTGATAAGTTGGCATCAGTTGTAGTCCACAGATAAGGTCAGGGCTTTGGGGAATTCTGGTGGTTTACAGGTTCAAACACAAGAGGAAAAAGCTTTAAAGTAAATACAGCATCAGGGCTGGGAGTGCAGCTGATAGAACACTAGCTTGCCACATTTGAGGACCCTGCTTCCATTCCCAGTGCTGGATAAAGGAACGCCAAGGGTAGCAGCAGGTTGACTGTCCATGTTCTGTGCTGTATGTTACTAATCCTGACTGTTCGGGGAGCCTTAAAAGAGCAGGAGGAGGAAAGGAACCAGCAGGTCCTTGTGATATCTGTAGTCCTGAGACTGTGAGCAGAGTACCGCTTACCCAGTCAGTAAAATCAGGGAAACCCAGAAACCACAAAAATAAACCCCAAGACTTAAGTAGAAAAAATAATTCACATCCATTGCTAATGCTGAATCACATGGCTCCTTACCTTTGAAAAGCAAGCTGGGTATGGTAATGCACCTATCTATAGTCCCAACTACTCAGAAGTTAGGGTCATTCTCAGGTGAACCTAGACTTCATCTCCAAACAAAAGACATCAAAATTCAACTGAGCATCAAATGGCTGACTTACACTCCTGGCCCACCATCACTTCAGTTAAGCTAAAGGACAGCACTGAAGAGTGAAGGAGGTTGAGGGACTATGCTGGCATTCTCCCTGCAGCACATACTCAACTCCTCTGCTGTCCTTCTGACCATGCCAGTCAACCCTTGTGTATACCATGCAAGTATCATTCGGCAGTAGGTGGCATCACCCTGAAACTAGGGCTTGTGTGTCGCTCAAGTGGCACATGAATGAACAGTTTCTCCTGTAAACTGGGCAGGTCAGGTTGTAGCATAGGGACAACACACACACACACACACACACACACACACACACACACACACACACACACCCTTTTTCTTTTGGTCTCTTTGAAGTCAGGTTCTCACTGTAACTCTGGCTGTCTTAGAATTCACTATGTAGATCAGGCTGACCTTGAACTCACAGAGACCCACCTGACGGCTTGGAGTACTAGGATTAAAGGTTTGAGCCACCACATCCTGCTCCTTTCTCTTTCTTAGCTAGAGAAGTGTTCCAGTTGTTCTTAGAAAAATGAGGTAAGGATGCCTTTAGCAGCCTTCAGACCCTTCTGAAGACTTGCTGCTTAGAAGTCTGCCCCTGAGCATTGGGCAGGAATAAGCATGTTTCACTTAGTAACTCCTACCTGATGGACAATGACTTTTCTTTTTCTGTCCCTGAAGGACCTATGGGGACTTGTCTCCATCTGTAGCTCTTTCCCAAACTGTCTTGGTGGTTTACATGCCTCTGGTACTGTGTGCAATATCTTTGACTGACACTTGTATCTAACATTGAGAAATCAGTACGGACTGCAAATTTCCTACTGTTCTCTACTCTAGCCAGCCAGCCCCAGGCAGGGACTAGAGGTCTGGCTGGTCTTACCCTCCACTCAGAAGGCTCCACTGCTGTGGCCAGCCTTGGCCCTCCATGCCCTGCTTTACTCCCCCACCCACCCATCCCTTTAAAGATTGCCTAGCATTTCAGCTGCAGTCCAAGAGTAAGTAGACAATGCCTAATAGTAAGTAGGAAGTCAGTCGGTGCACTGGCTCTGTCAGCAGTGTTGAAGCCAGACTCCAGAGGGACAGAGGGGTCTGTTTCTCAATGTCATTTGCTTTCAGAAGCAGGGAATTGATATTCTCTTTAAGGCCTTGAATGGATTTTTTTTTTCCTCATAAAATAGTCACTGATAAGCTAATTTTTAAAAAAAGAAATGCCATTAAGTATGTTACATTGTGGTTTTAAATTACTAACAAGTTCTGGGAAAGAAAAATACTTGATTTTGAATCTTAAATGTTTTTTAAAAATTAGATTTGAATGGGCGCAAAGTATGAATATTTTGTTTCTTTATGGAAGACCTGTGGAAAGGGTTTGAAGATTTGCAATGGGAGAAGTATTTTGCAGAGCTATCAATGTCTAAATAATTTTTAAAAAACAATAAAGGTATTTAAGCAGTGTGTGTCCAATTTCTAAGTTAAAACGATTCCATTAGAAGAACCCAGTCCCTATTTGGCCCTGTAGCTACAGAGCGGGCCACTGTCATGAGTGTGCTATGCCATACACATAGATGAACACATGTATCTTCACAGTGTCAGAATTCACTGAATGACAATATAGTCACAAGGTTTAGTGGTTGCAATGGCATTAATTTGTCATAAGTCCACCTACCTCTGTTGCTGACCCAGGCCAAGGCAGGTTCTTTATTCCACTCTTAAGGACTAAGATAAACTCACATCACATAGTAGATAGATCTGTATGTGTATACATGGACTCCAGAATGAACAGAACTGAAAGCCGCTGCAGAGTATGCTGAAGAGCATACTGATAAGGTAATAGATCAGTACCCAGAGGAGCAGCCACGGAGTTTGAGCCCTGCTGTGAGGTGAGAGCTGGAACCAAGTCCAGAGCAGGAAACTACAGGTCAGGTCCAGGTTTGATCAGGTGGATGGGCAGGCAGTCTACCTCCACAACAGCAGGTGTACTGAGTCAAGTTGGGGAGTCTCAGTCCTTGTACACGTACCTGATAATAGATTGGTATGGGTCATGCCATCACAGGTAGGTGTCCATCACTGTGGGGTTCAGGTGAGAGATGACACCCTTTCCTCGATCTGGTGTGTCCTGTAAGTTCTTGCCTTTGTTTCTCTAATAGGATTTTATTAGATTCGATTGTAAGTGTTTTGTCTGCCTACTATTCACAGACACCGGAAGAGCTACTGGATTCTCCTCAAACTGGAGGTATAGGCTTTTTTGGAGTACAGACGGTTGTAGAACGCCAGACAGTGGTGGCCCACACCTTTAATCCCAGCACTCAGGAGGCAGAGCCAGGTGGATCTCTGAGTTCGAGGCTAGCCTGGTCTACAGAGTGAGATCCAGGACAGGCACCAAAACTATGCAGAGAAACCCTATCTCGAAAAACCAAAAAAAAAATAAAATAAAAAGGAGACCATGTAGGTGCTGCCAGCCAAACCTAGGTCCTCTGCAAGAACAAGTTTTTTGGGATGTTTGGTTGGTTGGTTTCTTTGAGACAGAGTTTCTCTGTGTAACAGACCTAGCTGTACTGTTACTTATTCTATAGACCAGGCTGGCCTTGAACTCTCAGAGATTCACCTGCCTCTGTCTCCAGAGTGCTGGGACTAAAAGGTGTGTGTCACCACATCTGGCTCAAGACAAGTGCTTTTAACTTCTCAGCTCTCTCTCCAAAACCCCCATAGGATTTTCATATGCCTCTGTGCCTCTACCATTTGAACTCTCCCCAGTAAACTTATAGGGTGGCCCCTTGTTATTCCCAGGAATAACCCCTTTATTAGTCGGTACTGGAGGGTGGTGCTGGCCTGGAGTCCACCTAGAGGCTGCAGTCATCCTCCTCACAACAGTCAAAAGCTCCCTGTAAAATTGAGTCTTCCAGGGGCTATGCCCAGCCTGAAGAAAAGTCACTGTTTTGTACAGTGGAGTAACAGAGTAGATGTCAAAGGTCATTACAGACTGAGGCCCTCTGACAGTTTCTAGCCTTTGTCTTCCCTCCATTTTGTTAGTCTCGGCACTTCCTTAGAAATCTGGAAGTCTTGTCTTGACGTGTCAGTACTGAGGCAGCGTGCAGATGAGCCACTCTGATGCTATTGGTGTTAGGACCCCTGGTAGAGTCAATGTTGCCTTCGGGCTGCTCACATTACCGCAGGAACAAAGTAGTCCTAAAGCAGGGCACTTGGGCTACACCACCGTGTGCTGAAGCTGCGTGTTGGCAGCAAGCTCTGGGCCTCAGTTTCTGTCTTGTGTCTGAGTCCATAACTCAGGACACTCAGTATTACTTCATTAGGCTGTGGCCAGAACATTTGAGTTTCTGGGAAACAGTCTCAAATATTTAAGAGATTTAAATGTTAAACTGGAATGTTAAGGAAATTTACATTGATGGTTGCCATGGGCCACAAAGCAAAATCCCCATCTTTTTTTTTTTCATTATTATTATATTATTATTATTATTATTATTATTATTATTATTATTATTTTATTTATACAGTGTTCTGCCTGCATGTATGCCTGCAGGCCAGAAGAGGGCATCAGATCTCATTACAAATGGTTGTGAGCAACTATGTGGTTGCTGGGAATTGAACTCAGGACCTCTGGGAGCAGCCAGTGCTCTTAACCTCTGAGCCATCTCTCCAGCCCCAAGATCCACATCTTAAGCCAGGTAGTGGTGGCGCACGCCTTTAACCCCAGCACTTGGGAGGCAGAGGCAGGTGGACCTCTGTGAGTTCAAGGCCAGCCTGGTCTTGGGAGGGTAGAGGAACAGAGTTCCACTGTGGTGTAGACAAGCTGACCTCAACCTGCAAACCTCCTGCCTCATCCTCAAGTGCTAGGATTACAGACATGTTCCACAGCACCTTTCTAGTATCTCAATTTAATTTTTTTTTCTGTGCATGTGCATACACACATGCATATCAGTGCCCATGGAGGCCAAAAGAGGGCATTAGTGCCCCTGGAGCTGGCATTACAGGCAGTTGTGAGCTGCTAGGAACCAAACTCAGGTCATCTGGAAGGACAGCAAGGGCTCTTAATCATTAGACCCATGTCTCTCCAACCTATATCTCAATTTAAAAAATTGTTTTTATTTATTTTATCTTATGTGTGTGTGTATGTATACCACATACATGCCTGTCATGAGGAGGTCAAAAAAGGGCATCAGGTCATCTGGAACTGGAGTTACAGGTGGTTGTGAGCCACCATGTGGGTGCTGGGAACCAAACCCAGGTTTTTGGTTTTGTTTTGGTTGGGATTTTTTTGTTTGTTTTTCAAGACCAGTTTTCTCTGTGTAGACCCAGCTGTCCTGGAACTCACTCTGTGGACTAGGCTGGTCTCGAACTCACAGACATTCCCCCTGCTGGGATTAAAGGTGTGTACCACCACTGCCTAGCTTTTTTTTGTTTTTGCAAGAATGCTCTTAACCACTGAGACATCTTTCCTGTCCTGCATATCTCAATTCTTTTTGTTGTTGTTGTTTTGTGTTTCAACACAGGATCTCTCTATGCAGCTCTGGCCATCCTGGAACTCACTCTGTAGACTAGGCTGTCCTCATACTCACAGAGATCCACTTGCTTCTGCCTCCCAAGTGCTGAGATTAAAGGCCTGCACCATCACTGCCTGGCTTTAGTTCTTAAATATCTAAATTTTACCTTTTGTCTGCCCTGATTTGAGACCTTAAGAACAACTGAATGTGTGGGAATTCTGCTAAGTGTAAATGCAAATGAAAGACAAAAGGAAAAGGGCAGGCAGGCGCTCTGACTCACTGGCCAAGCACTCCTGAGAAGGAAGGCATAGGCGTTGCTCAGGAGTGAATCGGGCAACTAGGGCAGAAGTCTGAGGCCCAACGTTCCATCTCCAGTGCCTCCAACCCAAGAGAAAAGGAGCTAGAAAGATGTCTCAGCAGTAAGAGCACAGGCTGCTCTTCCAGAGGACCTGGGTTTGATTCCCAGCACCCACGTGGCAGCTAACAACCAACTGAAACTCCAATTCCAATTCCAGATCCAACACCCTCTTCTGGTCTCTCCAGGGACCAGGCACACATGTGGTGCACAAAAACATACATGTAGGCAAAATATCCACACACATAAAATAACATAGTTAAAATAAAAACAACAAAGCAACTAACCTTGATGCCGGAAGCAAAGGGTCTGGGACTGAGTGCTCTTGAGCAGCTTTCTGTCCAGATTTTCTTCAAAAACATCTCAAGGTTGAAACTCCCTTATTTGTACATAACAGGAAGACATAAAAAGCTTACCATTCATAGAAAAGTATATTCTAAATTCAAGTTCTTGTTGCCATATTCCCTTCTGTTGTCTCAGCTTCATCTCACCACGCTTTTCTAGTTGGCATGATGAGGCAGGCGGTGCTGCTCAAACCTGGCAGCATGCCACCCTAGAGTTCATTCTTAATCCTTATGTCAAACTCTGTGCAGTAGTGTGCACCCGTAGCCCTAGCTATTGGGGGTGCTGAGGCAGGAAGATCATGAACCCAATAGTTCAAAACCAGCTTAGTCATCATAATGAGACCTTGTCTTTTGGAGATTAAATTCTCAAGTCCAACAGCCCTGTCTGTGTTGGGCTGAATGCAACCTGTTGGTGTTCCTGAAGCTCCTACCATAACTGACATGCAGCAAAGTTTTTGAATGATGGTGTGAGTCCCACTGAAAATGAGAAACGCTCTAAAGCAATGGTTCTCAACCTGTGGGTCTTGACCCTTTCGGGGGTCAAATGACCCCTTCACTGGGGTCACACATCAGATATCCTGCATATCAGACATTTACAGTATGATTCATAACAGTAACAAAATTATCGTTATAAAGTAGCAATGAAAATAATTTTATGGTTGGGGTCACCACAACTCGAGCAACTATTAAAAGGTCACAGCGTTAGGAAGGTTGAAAACCAGTGCTCCAGGGCTTAGGATGTTAGAGTATTAAATGCAGACTTGTGGAAACATCCAGGCTTCTGGTAGTGAAACCTCAGGGTAGCACTGGGTCACGGGGGACCAGGGAGGTAGGTGGCTCTGTCAGTAAAGGCGGTATAGGAGCATGGTGACTTGAGTCAGATCCTCAGCACCCACAGAAAACCAGCATGCACCTATAATCCCAGCACTGGGTAGGTGGAGACACAAGATCCCAGGGACTTGCTAACCAGCCAACCACCTCCTCCCCTCCTCCTCCCCTCCTCCTCTCCTCCCTTCTCCTCTCTTTCCTCCTCTTCTCCTCCCCTCCTCCTCCCCTCCTCCTCTCCTCCCTTCTCCTCCCCATCCTCCTCTTCTCCTCCCCATCCTCCTCCCCTCCTCCTCCCCATCCTCCTCCTCCCCTTCTCTTCTCCTCTCCTCCCCTCCTCCCCTCCTCCTCCCCATCCTCCTCCTCCCCTCCTCCCCTTCTCTTCTCCTCTCCTCCCCTCCTCCTCCCCTCCTCCCCTTCTCTTCTCCTCTCCTCCCCTCCTCCTCCCCTCCTCCCCTTCTCTTCTCCTCTCCTCCCCTCCTCCCCTCCTCCTCCCCATCCTCCTCCTCCCCTCCTCCCCTTCCCTCCTCCTCCCCTTCTCTTCTTCTCTCCTCCCCTTCTCTTCTCCTCTCCTCCCCTCCTCCCCTCCTCCTCCTCTCCTCCTCCCCTTCCTTTTTTTCCTCCTCTTTTTTTGTTTTCTTTTCTTTCTTTTCTTTTTCTTTTTTTTTGGTTTTTCGAGACAGGGTTTCTGTGTAGCTTTGCGCCTGTCCTGGAACTCACAGGGATCTGCCTGGCTCTGCCTCCCGAGTGCTGGGATTAAAGGCGTGTGCCACCACTGCTTGCCACAACGTGCTCCAGTTTCAATGCGAGACTTTTAATAAAAAATAAATAAATAAAAATAAGGTGGAAAGGCAAGGGGATGGGTGAGTAAAGGTGCTTGTGCCAAGCCTGACCATCGGTTAGATCTCCAGAACCTCCATGATGAGAGAGCTGACTCCCCAAAGTTGTTCTTTGACCTCCACACATCACACACCACCACAAAATAAAATAATCAAAAATGTTTTAAAAGTGGAGAGTGAAGAAGACACCTGATGTCAGCCTCTGGCCCCTACACACACATACACCACACTCACCTACACAAACACATTCATCCCTAGTACAGAAAAAGAATAGCACTGGGCAACACCAGCCTGGGGTCCTTGTCCTGGGTGTACTAGAGTCATACAAAGTGTCTACTCGTCAGAAGTGGCTGGTTCTAGGAGAAGGAATAGAGCTCCTTGCATCCCAGGTCCTGTCCTAAGGCTCTCCTGCTTTGGCTGGTTCTTCTGGGAGCACTAAACACATGACAACCACTGTATTGAGTTTGGACTGCATCAGTGATTCAGCAGAGTGGAGACTCCAAGCATGCCTTTGGTCTGCAGAACACATACAGAACAATAGCCACGATGAGGGAGGTCTATCACAAGAGGGGAATGGTAAGTTGGAAACATTAGAGGACAGGAAAAGGCAGGGCAAAGAAAACTGGTGGTACCAGCTGGAGCAGGGTGTGGATGCAATTTTTCAGGATACAGTCAGTCTGAGCCTTATTAAGCAGGTGATATCTGAATGGCCTTGGAACAAAAACCTGAAACAAAGAGACTGATCCAGGCTGAAGTATGGCATGAGCATTCCAGAGGAAATGGCCCACACAGAGGTCATGAGGCAGAAACCAGAGGGGAAGTGAGTAGTGGAGGTGAAGGGCAGGAGTGGTGCTAGTGTAAAGTGTGGGTGTCAGAATGGTGGCACACGCCTGTGACTGCAGTGCTGCAGAGGAGGCAGAGAAGAGCAGATCCTGGGGGCGGAGGAGTGCCTCACTGGTCAGCCAGCCTCACTTACTTGACAAGCTCCAATCCATGTCCTCTGGCCTCCACATGCATACACACACAAAGTCACGGCTGGAAGAGGCCTGCAGTCAAGAACAGGTGTTTCATTGTGGACTAGACTTTCAAGTGTTGGCAGATGTGTGCAGTGCAGAGAAACTCACCAGACACATCTGGGCAGAACACTGGTGTCTGACAGTACCCAGATGGGACACTAAAACCTGTGAGATAGGACAAGATCACTAAGGAATCATAGGTGACTGGGAATTGAGCTCCAAAATTCCTAGACATTCAAAACTCATGGATTCGGAGGAAGAATGGGTAAAATGACATGGGAGCAGATGGAGAGGCAGGTGGTAGGCAGGCATTACAGAAGCTGATTCTAGAAAGTCAGAGACCACTCACCTGCTCCCGACCCTGTGGAGAGCCACAGAAAAGTAATAGCAAAGAGCAGGTAGTGTGCTGAGGAGAGAAAGCTAAGCCTATGATGACGGAATTTGTGGCTCTGCTACATAGGGAGCAAAAATGAAGAGGGTGTCCCTGAGCGGAAGGTAACCTAGAAGTGTACCCTTGGTTTGTTTTTCATGTGGAGGTGGTGGCGGTTTTCTGAAAATCACATATAAAAAGGTCTTTGCTGAGTCAAATATATTTTACGTGAGACTGGGGTGTGACTTGGTTGATAACATTCTTACAAACCTTGGGTTCCATCCCCAGCACCATGTTAACCAGGTGAGGAAACACAGACTGTAGTCACAGCACTTGGAAGGTGAAGACAAAACCATCACAATGAAAGGGTCGTCTTCCACTACATATTGAGTTTGATGATAGTCTGGGACATGTATCTAAGAGCCTATTTAACATTTTAGCTGTTTTTATCTCTACACCTACACCCAGTGTCTATTTGTTTCATATTTTATGTGTTTCTTAGCAGCCAACCCAGTGGGTGAGAAGTAACTTCTCACACAGTTATAGATTTTCCTGCCCCTGCTGCCTGGGGGGTCTTTCTGTGTGCCATGGCACCTGTGTCTCTTCTTTGGAGAATGTTTAAGTCCTTTGTCCAGCTTTTAGTGGGGTTGTTATGTTGTTAAACTGTAGCCCTTACTATATTCTGAATGTTAACTCTTTATCAGCTCTACAGTTTTCTCCAGTGCTTTTCACCTTGCCGACAGTATCTTTTGATGGGCAAGTCAAATATCTACATAGAGTAGCAGTAACCTCTCCCTATGCAAACCAACCCCATCTCCATAGATCCACAAGCTGCATGTACAGCAGGAATCACGGCTGGCTTCCTGGATTGGGGTTGGAAGGATTCAGATCTTCAAAAGAAAGGCTAGCTGCCTCTCCTTTGACCTTGGGGTAGGCCCAGTCAGTTCTCAAATAGCAAAAACAAAACATACAAAAAAAAAAAAAACAAACAACAAAAACAAACAAAAAAAAAAACAAAAAGGACCATGGGATTGTCATGAAAGCAGACAGCAGAGAAGATGTTAGCACTCTTGGAAAGTGAGCCATTTTCCCCAACTGTAAAGTCCAACTGTGCTTACTTCTGTAGCACAAGGTGGTGGTAAGAGATTCCAAGAGCCACATTAGGAAGTAGTTGGAAGGAAGGGGTGGGGGAGGGATGAAGAGAAGAAAAGACACAGCTATATGAATGGGAATGTTATGGGGCTGGAGAAAGGGCTCAGTGGTTAGGAGCACTTGCAGAGGACCCAAGTTTGACTCAGGACTCATAGGTGGCTCACAACCATCCCTCCAGTTCCAGGCAATCGAATGCCCTCTTCTGACCTCTGCAGGCACCAGGCATGCAGGTACACATATACAAGCAAGAAAAACACTCATACACAGAAAATAAATCTTTTAAAATGTTATAATATACCCATTATTTTGTATTCTAATTTTTTTTTTTTGGGGGGGGGGGCTGAGGATCGAACCCAGGGCCTTGTGCTTGCTAGGCAAGTGCTCTACCACTAAGCTAAATCCCCAACCCTGTATTCTAATTTTTAAAAAAGGAAATTTGAAGCAAAAGGGACTTGGAGACTTGGGCCTGGGCTCCTCAGGCCTCCTCATCTACATGTACCAACCCAGCTTCCAAAATGCTCCATCATCTTTTGATATCACCCAAAACATCATACACATCTATGGTATTTAAGTATGGTACGCAGCCAGGTCTATGCTTAGTAGGGCCAGACCCTACTTAAATCTATGGTACTTAAATCTTAAATCTATGGTAGAAGCATCATACTCAACTACTACATTACTCTGAGGGTCAGTAGACCTGGAGTTTACAGCCAGAGTTTCATTTGGTCTTGCCACTGTCTTTCAATAGCCTGTGTATCTTGATTTAAAACTTTGCATAATTTGCAATTTCGATTTGGAAAATGTAATGTAAGTGAGAATGGTGAGCCCATGTACTTCCTTCTTGAAGAGGACCAGTTCAACTCCCAGAACCCACATGGTTGTTCACCATCATTTGTAACTATAGTTCCAGATGATCTGCTGTTCTGACCTCCACTGGCACCAAGCATGCACATGGTGTACAAACATACATGCAGGAAAAACACACATAAAAAGAATACATCTAATTTTAAAATTAAATAAAACTTTAAAAAAAGGACACAATACCCCAAACCAATAAATGCTCTTAATAACTGAGACATCTCTTCAGCCCCGTTTTTATTTTTTGTTTGCTTTCTTACTCTCTGAGACTGATAATAGCTGTGCAACCCAGCTGGCCTCAAATTAGCAGCAATCTTCCTGCCCCAGTGTCTTACGTATTACAGGCCACCCCAGCAGGCTAGACCCCAATGGTTCTCTTTTAACGCCTTTACAAAATGGAGTTATAAGACTTTCTGCCCAGCTCCTTTTCTGTCACTATCAAAGATTAAAGAGGATCTAAGTTCACGACTCACTGCCTCAGGTTTCCCTCTATGCCTTGCAAACTCTTTCTTGTGGGTCTGGCCCTACTAAGCATAGACCTGGCTGCGTCCTGTCACATCGCACCTCCACGAAAGAGGAACGGATGGTTTCTGCTCTCCACGTGGTCTGCCCGGACTCCGAATCTCGCAGCACCGGGCGCTCAGGAGGACTCCGTTCTCGAAGCGCTTCCTGATTCTGACTGCTTTGCCTCCGGCGTCAGATCTGAGTTCCCAGCACTGTAAGCTACAGGCAGCGTGGATCTCCACCGAAGCTGCAACTATGGGGATCTTGGAGAAAATCTCGGAGATCGAGAAGGAGATCGCTCGGACGCAGAAGAACAAGGGTGAGGGCGGGATCGGAGGGTCTCCCTTTCTACCCTCCTCGCTCGTCTCAAAACAAGATGGGGAGCAGTAGAAGATACTCCGTGTTGACCCCTAGCCTCCATGACCCAGGTATGTGCATGCGCATAGATGGGGAGATGCAGGTAAGAGAACTTGCTGCTCTCCCAGAGGACCTCAGTTTGGCTGCCAGCACCATATCAAGCAGCTCCCAACCATCTGTTACTGCCTCTGGGAGATACAATCCCCTCTCCTGGTCTCCTTGAGCACTTGTACACAGACAGACAGACAGTTTAAAAGACAGACTTCTTGGCACAGGCCAGCTATGGAGGCACATGCCTACAGTACCAGAACTTGGAAGACTGACATGCCTACAGTACCAGAACTTGGAAGATTGAGGCAGGAGAACTACAAAGCAAGACCTTGTTTCAAACAAAACAAAACAAAAATCCAGACCTAACAACAACAACAACAAAATGCTGAAGTCTAGGACCAGCCATAAACACATCTGGCAGTTGCATACACAATAAGTATCTGGTTTTCAAATCT
>NC_050450.1:48681696-48700067 GCF_903995425.1 Onychomys torridus
CAAGTTCAGCTGTCCGTCCCTTGCTGAGGGCCAGGCAGTCCCCAAGCTGCCCCTGGGGTAGAGTCTGGACATACCTTGAAGTAGATGTTGGGCTTGTGCTTGTTCAGGCGAATACCCACGGACTCCAGCTCCTTCTCCAGCAGGGACCTAGGCAAAGCCTGAGCCTTCAAAGGCTGTTTCCAAGCAGGCCATATAGCTTCCCCATGGCCCAGGCAGCACTGCTTGCCCACACAGAAGCCAGCTCCCTCCTCTACCCCCCTTCCCTAGCAATCCAACAGCCCAAAATTGTGGTGGAGCTTCTAAAAGGGAGGCTAGCCTGTGCCTTCATGGGTACATAGAGGATGAGGAGCTCCCAGAGCCTACAGCTAGGGGCCGGCTGGTGCACCCCCTATGACAGCAGGGGTGGGCAATAACCAAGGCTAGGCTGTGCCCCCTGTACCCGAGCTGGACACCACCTAGGGAGGACATCTAGGCCCAGTGGTGCCGGGTTAGATACAGGCCACTTAGCCAGAGACACATGGGACCATCGCTGGCCCTGTGGGCTCCCCTGCCCTGCTGCACAGACCTCTGCACATCTCCCTTGGTGGCATCCAGCATCATGACGACAACATCAGCTGTGCGTGCCACAGCAATCACCTGCCGGCCACGGCCTCGCCCTGCATAGGTAGAGGGAAGGGCATGCCTCAGTAAGGCACAGGCAAGAGGTAGGACAATGTGCCTATGCAGCCTGAAACACCTTAGGCCCCAGGCCCTCACAGACCCTCACTGGTCCTATTACATTCCATCCTGTGCTATGATTTTCCTGGCATTTGGGGAGAATCCATGACCTATTCACTCACGGAGGCTGGTTTTATTTATTGATGTTCTTTGAGACAGGGTTCATAGGGTTGGGGATTGAGCTCAGTGGTAGAGCGCTTGCATAGCAAGCTCAAGGCCCTGGGTTCAATCCTCAGCTCCAAAAAAAAAAAAAAAAAAAGAGAGAAAGACAGGGTTCACTTATGTAGCCTAGGCTGGCCTTGAACTCATGATTTTCCTGCCTCAGCCTCCTGAGTGTTGGGAATACAGATGTGTACCACCTTAGCCCAGCTAAGGTTGGTTCTATAAGTCACCATCCTTAAGTGGAATGACAGGTGATAATGACCTTCCTCCCCTTCCTGTGGTAGGCCCAGCCAGGCTTCATGAACACTTGTTCATTTATTCCTTAACACAGCTGTGAATTTGGCATGACTATGCCCATTTTAAAGATAAGGAGACTATGGCTTGGCTTACATACATTCAACCAGTGGACCAAGATCATAAAGTGAATATGGCACCAACATCTGAACTGTAGCCTGTCCTGTCTGGAAAGCAAGGGTACCAGGACTCGGGATCCAAAGGTGATCTCCATGACACCCCCTCCATTTCAACACTCAGTGGCAGAGCTCCAACCTGCCTCCCATCCGCCTGCCCTGCTCCTACCTTGCGCTGCTCCTTCAATGATTCCAGGAAGGTCCAGGAGCTGGATGTTGGCACCTTTGTACTAGGAAGCAGAAGAGAAGGGTGAGGCAAGGCTGGGCCACTGTGGCCAGGAGCCTGCCTGGGCCTAGGCACCTACAATGGGCCCACAGCTGGTCCCAACTGTGTCCAAGTCTGGGCCTCATCACCTCAGCCTGGAATAGACCACCACCTAAGAGCTAGAGCTGCCTGGGAAGGCTCACTGAACACATTGCTGAGTGATTGATAAATCATTTGGAGACACAAGGCTCCAACACCTGCTACCCATGCAAGTACTTTACAGGGTGATAGGAACCAACCAGCCAGCAATCAGGGACCTGAGCTGGATGTGTAGGGGGCAGAGAACAGAGGGGCACCAGACAGAGCTGCCATATATGGGCCAGATCTACTGGGACAGCCAGAGTTCTAGGCCAGCCAGGTACTTCTCAGGTCCCAAGAAAGGCCTGTCCTGCAGGGTGTCCCCACATGCGGCAGCTCCCTCAGCTCTCAGACAGTGGGCACTCACAAGCGCAAACACAAGCACGCCTCTTTTAGGCAGGGCCCGGGACGCTCCACTTACCTCAATGACCCCGGGGATGCACGTCAGGGTGGTGAACTCATAGGATGCAGCTTCGCTGGCTGTAGAGGTCATCAGACTCAAGAAGGTGGACTGGGAGAAAAAGGCGGCTGCTGCCCTAACAGGTCCTAACTCAGACTCCTGGGCAAGCCCCTATGGGACGGGAGGCTGCCCGGGTAGACAAAGAGCTTCCTTGACCTTAGCCCGGGGACTTGAGTGAGCGTGGAGAGTGACTGCTCAGAGGAGAGCATGGTCTCTAGCCTACAGACGTGGACTGGCACCAGAGCCCAGGCTCTTTGGAGGCCTCGTGCTCGGCTCAGGTGAGGGAACTGGTTCCGAAGCTCTCCCTACCTGTACTTTTTCTGGCCCTTCTGCCCTAGTGAAGCCAGAATTCTGAGCCTGCTGCTGCTCTGGGGGTGTAAAGGGAGTTTCACATGGGCAGAGAAGCAGGATCTGAGCGCAGCGGCTGCCACCATCCCCAGCAATGACACAGGAGGCTAACCCTGGGTACGTTCCTGGTCTTGGATCAGATGGGCCACCCTGCAAGGCAGGCGGTATCCGCCACAGGACTCACTCGGGACATGGCTTCCTTTCATAGACACAGCAATTACACAGGGGCAAACAAAGCAAACAAATCGTGCCTGGCCCATAGCAAGCATTCCAGGGGACGGTGGCTGCTGCTTGTTCCTTTCTTTGGTGCATTACTTTGTGACGGATTCAGGAGCTGCCCCCACTCCTGGTACAGACCCAGAGAGTGCTTACAGGCCTGCTTTTGAGTAGCCTCCTGTGTCCAGCTTTGGTCTGCTCTATTATCTGTATGCCAGTCATCCTGCTAAAGAGCTAGTCAGCACTTTGGTCTTCGTTTCTACAACTATTTTCCCCAAAAGGGAAGCAGGGGGCCTCCTTGGAGAAATGGCAGATCCTAGACCAGGGCAGGGAGTCCGTGAGGTCAGACAGATCCAAAGCTAGGACCTCATGCACCGAAGCAGCACTTCATCAAAATGTCAAGAGCATCAAACTGGGCTGGGACTATGGCTCAGTGGCAGGTGGCTGTTATCTCTAGCACTGAAGGGGATTAAGAAAAGGGGTGGGGGTGGGGGCTGGGGAGATGGCTCAGAGGTTAAGAGCACTAACTGCTCTTCCAGAGGACCCCGGTTCAATTCCCAGCACTTACATGACAGCTCACAACTGTCTATAACTCCATTTCCAGGACACCTGACACCTTCATACAGACATACATGTAGGCAAAACCACCAATGCATGTGCAATAAAAAAAAAAAAAAGGCTAGGGAAATCGCTGAATCAGTAAAGCGTGGCAAACCTGAGTTTGATTCCCCAGCATCCATGTAAAGTAGCCAGGTGTTGGGGTTGGGGATTTAGTTCAGTGGTAGAGCGCTTGCAAGCACAAGGCCCTGGGTTCGGTCCTCAGCTCTGGCGCAAAAAAAAAAAAAAAAAAAGCCAGGTGTGGTCCTATAACCTCAGCATTGAGGGGTGGGGGGGGGGGTTGGTGGAGGCAGGGGAATCCCTGGGGTTGGGTCAGGAAGCCTAGCCTAGGCTGGACCTTGGTAAGGTTCAGGTCAGTGAGAGATCCTGTCTTAAAAAACAAGGTAGGAAACCTGAGAGATTGCACTTGACACTGTCCTAACCTCCACATGTACACATATACATGTATAAAATAAAACTAAAAATCAGGACCAGACACGGTGGGGCAGGATTTTTCTTTTTCTTTTCTTTTTTTTTCAAAGTTATGATTTACTTTTATTTTATGAACATTAGTATTTTGCCTGCATTTATATCTGTGTGAGTTTGTCGGATCCCTGGAACTGGAGTTACAGACGGTTGTGAGCTGCCATGTGGGTGCTGGGAATTGAACTTGGGTCCTTTGGAAGAGTAGTCAGTGCTCTTAACCTCAGAGCCATCTCTCCAGCCCCAGGGCAGGATTTTAATCCCAGCACTCAGGAGGCAAAAGCAGGTGGATCTCTGTGAATTTGGGGCCAGCCTGCTCTACAGAGAAAGTTCTAGGATAGGCAGAGCTACATAGTAAGACCTGTCTCAAAATAACAGGAAAACAAAAAGTAAAAATCAAAGTATGCTGAGGCTGCCTAGAATCAGGGATTCATGACAAGTGAACGTGATCGGGGAATCTAGGTTGGTAGAGAGAAGTAAAGGAGAGCTGAATCAAAGTATGGACACAATGACAACTGCTTGATATTGATACATGAGTTGTAACAAGGGTGCTGTCCTTATGTAACAATGTTACCAATAAAGAACCCCGTTGTATGGATTGTGGGAATTCTATGTAACAAAAAAATCCAAGATCATTAAAAATCCAAGATCATTTTAGTATTAAAAACATTGGCTGATGAAATGGCTCAGCAGATAAAAAGTAAGCCTGACAACCTGGGTTCTACCCTAAGGACCCTGTCCCCTGATCTCCAATATGGCATGTGCCCTCCCCCACCCCCAATCAATCTTTTTTTTTTTTTTTAAAGATTTATTTACTTATTTATTATGTATACAGTGTTTCTTTCTGCATGCATGCCTGCATGCCAGAAGAGGGCACCCGATCTGATTTTAGATGGGTGTAAGCCACCATGTGGTTGCTGGGAATTGAACTCAGAACCTCTGGAAGAAAAGCCAGTGCTCTTAATCCCTAAGCCACCTCTCCAGCCCCCAAATCAATATTAAAATATATTAAAACCTTATTTACCCTGGCAATGATGCTTATTTAATCTTACTTCCCACATAAAATGCAAATCAATATGGACACGACATTAAACTAATCCAACTTTCCAGAAGAAGCTTTCTAGAAAACTCCACAGTGACTCCATCACTTCACGTGTGTCATTGGCTGAGTTGGAAGGCCAACTATTCCTGCTAAGAAGTGGGAAGAGTGGACTGTAAGTCAGGGTGGCAGTGAAGCGAGGTGTTGAGGGGAGGTGAGGATGGTCATGCGGATAGGTGACCCTCTATTGTTCTCCCCAAGGTCCATGTGGACCATCACTGACCTTACCCACAGAGGGAAAGCCAATCAGGGCCACTCGGGCATCGCCTGACTTCATGACATCAAAGCCCTCTCCTTTAGATGAGGCTGACTTGGATGGTTCCAGGAGCTGGGCACGATACTTGGCCAGTTTTGCTTTCAGCAGGCCCAGGTGGTATTCGGTGGCTGGAGGATGTAAATCAAGGCAGAAATAAGAATCGGGATCTCCACCTGATGGGTCAGATGTGGACCCACACAGGATCAAGTGCTAACTGAGAACATCAAGACCACACAACAGTCATCTCAAGGAGACCAGAAGACCCATCCTCTGCTTCAAAGGCCCCCTTTGTATCTCTCACTGGGACCTCAGCACTCATGATAGTGGGTAAAGATCATGAGTGGGTAGCACTAATGGTACCAGGGCCCAAAAAAAAAAAAAAAAATGGTTACAAGGCTGTTTTCTGCTCACTCTGATGCTTTAGTCTTTACTGGCAGCTGCCCTAAAGATTATGAGCCAATTCTGAACAGCCAGGAAGTTCCTGGATCCTTCATGATTTGTCACATCCCGAAGACGTCCAGAGAATTTTATGGATGTACCACTGTGTGCAGGAAGGGGACACCGTGGCACAGACAAATTCACCATGCTGAGATGCACCTCTGAGAGAACCCAGGAAGCCACACAGCCTCCCTGCATTAATGTGTCCACCTCTGCACCCCCAGGCAGAGGTATGGGTATCTTGCGCTTTGTTCTGACTTCCTGCATCCTGACAGCACTAAGCATTCATGAAGGGAAGAAAATACTTTTTCACTGTAAATGGCTTCCCTTTTCTTCCTCCTTTATAGTACTATTAGGGTACCACACTGTTTTCAAATTCTGGGGGCAAATAGGTCACATTATTGAGAAGGAATTCTATTTCAGGTACTACAAAGTCTTCATGATGAAGGGGATATGTGTGAGGCTGAGAACCAAGACCTCACCTGTCCTGCCTGCCTTCTTCCACTATTCTCTGACCATCTACTACTCCCCTATCCATTACAGAACTGAACGAATTGACCCTGTCCTTGCCTCAGGTCCTACAAACCTGTTGCTGCCTGAATTTCGATCAGATCACTCTGGCCATTACTGGCTAGAAAAGTCACTTAGCCTGTCAGTTTATTATCTGCAAAACAGGGACGAGAGCAATACTAACTCCTTTATCGTATTTCCGCAATATTCAGAAAAGCACCCAAGAACACTGCTGGGCAATCCCATCTCCTCTTTCCACTCACGTCCAATCCTTACAGTTTGGAGTTCAGATCTGCTGCTTCCTTAATGCTGTATATCTGGGATGGTTTACTTTAAATATTAAGTGCTCACTCTGTGGCAAATACTTTGCACTTGTGAATTACAACAGAGCAAGAATTATCCCCATCTACAAATGAGGACATCGGGTGTCCAAAAGAAGGCATGATTTTACAAGGTTTCATAGCAAGTACCTGGAGGTCAAATTCTCTAGTCCCTATTTCCTCGACACTTCCTCGATGGCGCCTGCCTGTCTGCCGGGGCAAGTTGTTTTGTGAGAGGTCTTCTTGCCCTTCGCAGCAGAAGGCCCAGCAATTGGGAGCCTAGGGCAAATTCCCCGGCATTGCCTTTCTGGGTCACGGGCTTATGGTGTGCGCTGAGATTTCCCTACTCCATCACCGAGACTAGCACAGACCAGATCTGTCAAGAACCTGAAACCACATCGCGGCATGGGCCCCACTCCCGCCTCAAGCACGCCTTGGGCACTTTTCTGGCGTTTCTCCGGCCTCCGAAACGGCTCCAGCTGCTCCCTCATTTTACAAACAAGAAAAAAGTTTCTCACTGAACCTGTAGCTTGCCATTTCCAACTGACTGGCCATTGAGCCCCTGAAATTGATCTGTCCCTTCAGTGCTGGGGTTACAGATAAGCAGCACCATGCCTGGCTTTTACTGAGTGCTGCGGTCTGAACTCAGGTCCTCACGCGTGCACAGGTTGATCCACTGAGCCGCCTCCCCAGTTCCAGATCTTCTGATGTGCGCTGTCTGTCTGCACACACTGTACCTGGAGCCTGTCTGTTTTATTTTGCATATTTATTTTGGTGTTGAGGATGGAACCTAGGACCCCACACATGCTAGGAATACTCTACTCCTGAGACACAACCCCACAGCAGGCTGTTTTAATGTCTGTGGTCTGTTTCTCCTACCTCAGAGAGCTTTCTCTGGCATTCTAGCTTGTTTCTGTTTTTATAAGAACTCCAAACTCAGCCCAACCTGTCTAGCTTGGGTTTACTGCCCTGGTATTTTCCATAGACGGATGCCCAGGAGGTGGCCTCTGTGGTGAGCGCCAGAGAGATCCAAGCTGTGGCTGAGCTGCTTCAGGTCTCCCCTGAGGGCCTGCAGAGGGCCATTACCTTCAAAGTGACTGTGAGTCTGAGGGCCCTGCCTCCTGATAAGGGCCTATTCCTCTGAGGCCACAGCTCCCTCTCCCTACCCTGCCTCCTCTCAGGTCACCTCCCAGTCAGATGTGGAGAGGTGGAGCCTCCCTTCAGACCTCCTCATGGGCTTTTCCCAGCCTTAATTCTCTTATTTTTTCACTCCTGCCAGTGTGTCTGGAGGGGGTGTGGGGCGGGTGGACACGGGCCCACATGACATGCTCACCTCCAGGAAGCCTTCTCCAATCCTAGCTGGGTCAGAGCTTCCTCTAAGGCATCAATCAGTCCTTCCTCTTCCAGGTGATCCCAGACTGATGTCTTCTTATGCCTGCTTCCCCCACTACACCAGCAACCCCCTCCCCTGCTTGAGCGGCCAGGTGCAGAGAAAGCATTCTGGCCTGCTTTGGCCAGCAGTGAGCTTGAGACCCATTGCCCCATCTGTCCAGTGTGCCTTTCCCATGCTCCTGAACCCCCAGCCCTCCAGGGGCTTTCTGAGGCATTGGCCAGTCAGCTGTCACTCAAAGGTCACGTTCTTCCCAGGAGACAATTCGAGAGAAGATCTTCACACCCCTAACTGTGGAGAGTGCCATAGATGCCAGGTGAGACTGTGCCCCCTCTGGCCGATTCCCAGACCCCCGGTGCCTCTGCCAAGCCCACTCACCCCCAGCCCAACATGGCCTCTGCTCCAGGGATGCCATCGCCAAGGTCTTGTATGCACTGCTGTTTGGCTGGCTCATCACCAGGGTCAACGCTCTGGTGTCTCCAAAACATGATACGTTGTCCATTGCCATCCTGGACATCTATGGCTTTGAGGTAGGGCTGAGTGGGACCAGACTGGGCCTTGCCCTTAGGAAGCTACTCAGTGAGGCTGGTGGGGGACAGTGTGTAACAGGCTTACATGACCACAGCTCTGACATGTAGCTAGCATTGGGGAGCCGGTCAGGGGTCAGAGACAACTTTCCAGAAGAAGGAAGCATCCCTAGGTGAAGGAACACTCTGTAGAGGTCAGAGGCATGGGAGGACTTTGGGGAGTCAGTGTTGTTGTGGGGGAGACGATTGTACTTTGTGAGGATAATGGGGAAAAGGCTAAGTAGAACTTCCACAGCAAAAACCACAGCATATACTAACAAGGCACAGTTGTGTGCCGGGCCTGTTGTTTATCAAGCCACTCCATCCAAAAGGCATGTAAGGCAGGTATGGCCAAGATCCCCATTTTACAAACGGTCAGAGAGTAGCAGACTCTCTGGAACCCAGGCAGAAGGCCTGGTGGCCCGAGCCTTTGGCTCTTCTATGGGCCCCATCTGGTGTGCAGAGGGCCTTACAGGGTCTGTGGCCAGGGTCCAACTTTTTTTGAAACTACAGCCATGAAATGCAGGGAGTGGCCTAGGTTTGGGCCTGGAGAAGGTGCCCATGATGGGGACAGATGGGTTATTGACCAAAGGAGAACCAGACCTAGCCTCCCATCTGCCTGGCAGGACCTGAGCTTCAACAGCTTTGAACAACTCTGCATCAACTATGCCAATGAGAACCTTCAGTACCTGTTCAACAAGATTGTCTTCCAGGAGGAACAGGTGTGCCATCTCCACCCTGCTGCTTGTCCATCCTTGCTGGTCACCGGCCTTCCTCAAGAGACAAAGAGTACCAGGAAACATGGAGAGATAGGCCTTAGAGGCGGGAACAGCATGTATGAGGCCTGTTCTTTGAGGGAAAGTCCTGGGTTGCTGAGCCTAGAGAGTTCTCTTGGGACCTTTCTCAGGTTCTTCTGACTCAGGAAGAGGGAGAGGGAGGCCCTGAGGGTCCATGTTGCCCTGGTAAGATACCGGCTCCATGTTACAGAAGAAAGGAGGCAGAGATAAGTCATCCTGGGTGGAGGTGGCTGAACCCACACTATTCCCAGGAGGAGTACATTCGAGAGCAGATGGACTGGCGAGAGATCGCCTTTGCTGACAACCAGCCCTGCATCAACCTCATCTCCCTGAAGCCCTATGGCATCCTGCGCATCCTGGATGACCAGTGCTGCTTTCCACAGGTGAACCTCAGATGTTTCTATGGTCTGAGTCCCAGTCTAGTAGACTCCCTGCCTGAGGTCACCGTCTGTGCTCAGGCCTGGGGCAGGAAATGTCATGTTAGGACATCATCTACAGCAGTGGTCCTCAACCTTCCCAATACTGTGACCCTTCAACACAGTTCCTCATGTTGAGGTGATGCCCAAACTATAAAATTATTTCCGTTGCTACTTCATAACTGTAATTTTGCTGCTGTTAAGAAACATAATGTAAATAGCTGTATTTTCTGATGGTCTTAGGTGACCCCTGTGAAAGGGTCATTTGACATCCCCCCCAAAAAAGGGTCACAACCCATAGGTTGAGAACTGCTGATCTATGGTCACCTGAAGTGACTAAGGTTGGAAGTTCCAGGTGAGGTGACCTGAGTTGGGGCTACATTCTCTGACTTAAACACAGGGCATGATATCGGTGAGAGCGTATAGGCAGCTGGAAACCAGCTGCTTCAGCCACAGCTGTGGGCCTCGCTCCCAGGCCTCAGTCAGCCTCCCGTGACTGTGAGCTATTCTTCTCCAGCAGCCTCTGGGGAGCGAGCGATCAGGGCTAAAGAACTTGGGCCAGGAACAGGTACCCAGACGCCCCTGCCTCCCTTCCCTGCAGGCCACAGACCACACATTCCTGCAGAAATGCCACTACCACCACGGCGCCAACCCACTCTACTCTAAGCCCAAGATGCCACTGCCAGAGTTTACCATCAAGCACTATGCAGGCAAGGTCACCTACCAGGTAAGAGTGGAGACAGCCAGCATGACCTCAGGTGCTGTCCTGCAGGCTGGAGAGGATCACAGTGTGGGTCTCACCATGATCCCAGTTCTGGTACTGTAACCCCTGGGCTGTGTGGCCTTGGGAAATGGCTTAAGTTCTCTGAGCCTGTTCCCTCATCTGAAAAATGGGGCTAATAATGTCAATTTTCTGAGGTAGAGGTGAGACTTGAGGTAGATTTGACAGAGTACCTGTTGCTGATAATGGTGCCATGTGGTCATTATTATCCAAGTCACAACATGGAATTGCACACATTTGGACCTTATTTTCCTCATCTGCAGAATGGGTAGAAGGAAGTGAGGCCTAGTCTGGGTAGTACCCCACAACCCCGAAAGAGTGAGCAGGGTGGAGCAGATGAGGAGAGACCAGGACAGAAGGGAGGGCCTGTTCCCTCCTAGGACAGAAGGCAGACAGAAGTCTGGTAGAAGATGAAGGAATGCAGAGGACTGGGAACAAGTTTTTGATGTACCTTGGCTTCATACAGAGGTGGGTGAGTGGGACCAGCCACAGACCTGCCAGTCTCCTTTTTCAGGTGCACAAGTTCCTGGACAAAAACCATGACCAAGTGCGTCAAGACGTGCTGGACTTGTTTGTGCACAGCCGCACGAGGGTAAGGCAACCTGGCCTCACACCTGCCCTACCCTGGTGGCCTCACACCTGCCCTAATCTGGTGGCCTCACACCTGCCCTACCCTGGTGGCCTCACACCTGCCCTACCCTGGTGGCCTGGCCCACATTCCTGGCAGCACCTGCTGCTCCTTACCTGATCTGGCCTTACTAGCTCTCTCCAGTCCATGAAAGGGGGAGTCCCCGACCTGGCTTTGCTCCTTAACTCACCCCTGCCTCAGCCACCTTCCGAGGACCCCACCTCAGTCCCTCCTGAGACCCTTCTGACCTGGTTCAGTGTTAACCAGCTTACCACTGAGACTTAAGTTCTGGATTCTTCCTTTATGTTTGAAGCCTAATACTCTGGGAAATGCATAGGGGTCAAATTTGGGTTCCTTGGAAGGCCAGCCCCACTATTCATCAGCAGGTGGACCTATGACAGAGGACTGATTGCATCCCCTCCCCTGTGGGTGCTCCTCCTCTTCCTCTGTCAAACTGGCCAAAGTTCCTGACCAGGGCCAGGTTCAGGGCCAGTGCTGTGCATTCCCTGGGAAGATAGGGAAAGGCTGCCATGCTGTGGGCTGGGTCCCCTGGGAGGTGCTGAGCCCATATGCAAGCCAGGATGGCAGGGACATCTGGAGTCAAGTTGTTTTTCAGAACCTTTCAGTCCAGGGACTAGACTCCTATTGTTCCATCCCTGTTCTGCCCTTAACCTGCCACTTCTGTCTGTTTGTCCTGTCTGTGTCATTGGCTTCCAATACCTTGGCCCCTCCAGGTGGTGGCTCACCTCTTCTCCAGCCATGCTGCACAGACTGCCCCTCCACGACTGGGCAAGAGCAGCTCCATTACCCGACTCTACAAGGCTCACACTGTGGCAGCCAAGTTTCAGCAGTCACTCCTGGATCTGGTGGAAAAAATGGAGAGGTGGGTTGGGTGGGAGAGCAGAGCCCCCAGCTCCCCCCATTACCCCCATGGCCCTCAGTGGATGAGCTCGCTCTCTCTCTCTCTCTCTCTCTCTCTCTCTCTCTCTCTCTCTCTGAGATCTCACACAACCTCTCCCATCTCTGCTCAGGTGTAACCCTTTGTTTGTGCGTTGCCTGAAACCCAACCATAAGAAGGTGAGGCCCCCGGGAAAGTCAAATCCTTCTCCTGTGAAGTGTGACACTGGGCAAGTGGCTTGGCCTCTCTGGATCCCTACCTGCCTGCCGTGGGACTACTCACCCCTGCCTTTGTACCCGAATGGATGGTATGCCGATGTCCTCTCTGGGCATCCTTCTAGGAACCAGGTCTCTTTGAGCCAGATGTGATGATGGCGCAGTTACGCTATTCAGGGGTTCTGGAGACTGTGCGGATCCGCAAGGAAGGCTTTCCAGTGCGACTTCCTTTCCAGGTGTTTATCGACAGGTACTTCCATCGGGTAATTCACCGCTGCAGACTCCTCTCCAAGCCCCCACAGCCTAGGTATCATAGGATTGGTCATGTAGTGTTGTTCAGGCTGTACACTATACAAAACATGTTAGATTTGACATGGGAAGTATATTTGTTGTTTTTTTTTTTTTTAATTACATGTGTTCATTTATTGGGTGAATACTGTATCAGTGTGTGTGGAGGTTACAGGACAATTTTTAGGAGTCAGTACTCTCTTTCCATCATGTGGCAGAGATGAGTTCACCAGAGAAAAGTTCAGGTTGTCAGGCTTGGGGGCAGGGACCTTTGTTTTCATGGTTTCCTTCTGTGTTGAATCCATCTCGGGTGATTTTAACAGCCATTAGGACAAGCTCCAGCAGGTGTCAGCAAAGGGTTTTGTTTTGCTGAAATCATGTATTACGGTTTTGACACCTTGAACTAGTTTTGAGGACAGTGCTGTGAGCAAGCCACTTATTGGACCACACCCCCAGACACAGGGATGGGGTAATATCAGGCCCTCAGGCTGAGTTTGGTCCCCCCCAGGTACCGCTGTCTGGTGGCCCTCAAGCTCAGTGTGCCAGCAGATGGGGACACGTGTGTGTCATTGCTCAGCCGGCTATGCACAGTCACTCCAGACATGTACCGTGTTGGGGTTAGCAAGGTGAGCTCCGAGCCCCCCCACATTCAGTGATATCCAACTGTTACCCCAGAGCCATCCAGATGCCTGAGCCTGGGATGCTACTTCACCTCAGCTCTGCTCAGGTGGCTCCCCGATGTCTGGTGCACAAGAATCCTAGTTTCTACTGCTCCAAACTCCCAGCCAGGCTCCGGGAGGCAGCCCTGTCTTCTCTGCTTTTGTGGACTCTTCAATAGGGTTATCTAATTGCTACCTCCCACTTCCAGCTCTTCCTCAAGGAACACCTGCACCAGCTACTGGAGAGCATGCGGGAGCGAGTCCAGAACCGGGCTGCCCTCACCCTGCAGCGCTACCTGCGAGGCTTCTTCATCCAACGGCACTTCCGCTCCCTGCGCCGGAAGATCATCCTGTTGCAGAGCAGGGCCCGGGGCTTCCTGGCCAGGTGAGGCCCAAAGAAGGGGAAGTCTCTGGGGGTCCTCCAGTCTCAGAGGAGCCCAAGCTCAAAAAGAGCAGTCCCTGTCTCTGGAGGCATATAAGCTGAAGAGGCTTCCACCAGAAGGATGTGACCTGATTCTCCAAGTCACTGCTCTCTGACTGTGGATCCAGCTGAGAGGGTTTCCCTGTTACCTGCACACCAGGGGCTCTGGGACTAACACATGATGGGGTAGTACATGACCACTGTGAGGATCATTCCAGGCCCTGCCACTAGATTTGCTGTGTGGATTTGACTATGTCTCTGTCCTACGTTGAACTCATTTTCCTTTGAGACAAAGAGTCCCAGAGTGAAGTATGGGCCGTGGCAGAGGCATCTCTGACCCTTTATCACCCCACGGCCTCATCTTTGACTCCGCAGACAACGCTACCAGCAGATGAGGCAGAGTCTGGTGAAGTTCCGTTCCCTGGTGCACACCCACGTGAACCGCCGCCGCTACATCAAGGTACGGGCCTGCCTGGGTTGGGGGAGCACTTAGCTCAAGAGGAGCCCGCCCCCAGTGCAAGTCCCTGCCATGCCCTCCTCCTGAGCTGGGTGGCGGAAGCTCCTCTGAGGCCTGTTTCCTGGCATGTCCCTTGGGGCATGGAGAAGGGTGGAGGTTAATGCTGGGGCAAGGGTCATAGTGAGCTGCAGGCACAGTTGGCACGGGGTGACTTGAATCTCCTTAGTGTGATTTGGTACACTTAGCTCGCAGCCAGTCTTGTCCTCTGTCACATAAACCGGCTGCCAGTGATGTCATTCCATTCCCAAAGCTCAGGAGGCAGGCAAGGCCTTCTCATTCCCAAAGCTCAGAAGGCAGGCAAGGCCTTCAGTGAAACAAAGTTTCCTGGCATCCTGACAATGCATTCCCTCCCATCTCTGGCTACACCTTTGCCTCCCTTGCCTGAGGTCCCATCAGTGCCACCAGGAGCCTCCAGGCCACAGGCCCTTCCCTACTGCTCGCGCCTGCCCAGGCTACCTGGCCATGGTTTCTGCTACCTGTGCCCTGACCATTTGCTCTCCTGCAGCTGAGGGCAGAGCGCAGACGCCAGGCACAGGAGGCATGGCTGCGTGAGCAGGAGGTGGGTGCAGGGTTCAAGCCGCAGTAGGGCACAGGGAGGGAGACCAGCAGGTGAAGGGTGGTGGCTGTCCCCTCACCCCTTGCCCCTCATCCCCCCAGGAGCTCAGCAAGCGTGAGGTGGTGCCAGTGAGGCACCTGGAGGTGCCAGCGGAGGTGGCAGGGCTCCTGCAAGCAGCAGCAGCCGCAGGTGCGTCATCTCTAACAGCAGCAGGGAAGAGTTGCGGAGAAGGGCGCAATCACGACATGCTTCCACTGTCCGCAGGCCTCAAGCTGTCCAGTGTGCCCCGAATAGCCATTGTCCGGACTCCTAGGCTCCAGACAGAGCCCTGTGTCACCCTTCCCCTTGACATCAACAACTACCCCATGGCCAAGTTCATCCGATGCCACTTCAAGGTAAGGGCTGGCACAAGCAGTCTGGCCCCTGGGCACTGAAACTCAGAGCTGACCCAGCCTCCCTGAAAGCTTTTGTACTATGGACATGAGCCCATTTGGGAGCCCTAGGGCCCTAACAGAAGTGAGACCCTCTCAGACTCCAGCAGTATAGCTCACCAACCAGACTGGGATAATCAGAACTAATTAGAACCTGACAAGGAGGTGGCACAACACCTGCCTCTGTGTCCTGTCCTCCAAGAAGGGCCCAGCGGCGTTGCTCTGCCTCCCCAATTACTCTCTGTGGGCCAAAGTCTGCTCTCACCAGACCTCAGCCTCTTCATCTAGGCACTGGAGTGGGGGAGCCCACCCCATGGTCTCCTGCTCTCTTGCCCAACATGAGGTAGGGTAGGCACCTATATGTCTATCATCCCCAATGTCACCTCCCATGCCCTCCTTGTGTCCCCAGGAACCCTCCTTTGGGATGCTGACAGTGCCCCTGAAGATGCCTCTCACACGGCTACCTGTGGAGCACCATGCCGAAGCCATAAGTGTTTTTAAGCTAGTACGGGATCTGCCCCAGTCCAGCTTCAAGTGTATAGTCCTACCACAATGCCAGGCCACAAGCACACTTGCCCCCAGGCATCAAGTGCATAGCCCTACCACAATGCCAGGCCACAAGCACACTTGCCCCCAGGCATCAAGTGCATAGCCCTACCACAACGCCAGGCCACAAGCACACTTGCCCCCAGGCATCAGGTGCATATAGCCTTCCATGAGAGGAGGTTACAAACTTCCCCTTTATTTCCTGGTCATCCTCCTTGGCCTTCAAGCCCAGCTCATGAGTCCCACATCTCTTTTTGAAGCTATATGTCAGTGTAAAGACCTGGGCCTCCTTCTGAGAGTCTTTTCCCCAATCATCCTCCTGGCAATGGTAACTCAGAGTCTCTCTGGCCTCTCCTAAGGACTCCCCAGGTAGAAGGAACAGTCCCTGTTTTGACCCGACCACCAATATGTGCAGAGGGAGATTCAGAGGCTGGGAACACAAATGAGGCTCCAGATCCATCCAGGCAAACCACAGGAGGCATCCTGGAGGAGGAGGCTTTGGAAATGAGGAAAGTTTACCTATTGGGAGAACAGAACAGGAAAGATGGGAAGGAAAGGGAGAGTGGCTAATGAGGCTTAGATTGCAGGTCCCCAGGTCCCATTTCACCAGAGAGCTAGGGAACCCTGGAAGGTGTTTCCTGGGAGTGATGTGGTCGGGTCTGAATGCTAGAGAACCCTCTGGACCAAGTAGAGCCAGCTGAAGGCCAAGGGTACAAAAGGATGCTGGCAATGAATGGGAGCCACAGGAGGTTCATGGGCAGGAGAGGAATTCACTGTGTACTTTGGATACTAACTTCCCTGCTGGAGGGACTTTTTATGGGCAGGAGAACATGACAAGAATGTGGGCAGAAACCCGCACAAGTCTGTCTGTGCCCTAGATCCTGCGTTTCATGGGAGACCCCCACCTGCATGGCACCCAGGAGATGATCTTGGGGAACTACATCGTGCACCGGGGCCTGGTGGAGCCAGAACTGAGGGATGAGATCCTAGCCCAGCTGGCCAATCAGGTGTGGCGCAACCACAATGTCTACAATGCCAACCGTGGCTGGTTGCTGCTGGCTGCCTGCCTAAGCGGCTTCGCACCTTCCTCACACCTTGACAAGTTCCTCCTCAAGTGAGTGCAACCCAGAGGCCAATAGGTGACCGGAGGTAGGAGCTCGGAGGTCAGGCCAATGGGTGCCTCTGTGTTGCCAGAAGACCCGTATGGACCGCAGCCAGAGCTGCAATCGCTTTCCTGAGCCCAGAGCCAGAAGAAAGGCAGGCTTCCCTGCAGAGGGGAGGAATCTTGTCCGAATGGATGAAGACTGGCAGAACCCAGGGTGGAGACAAAACGGGGGGTGTGGAGAACTGAGAAAAGAGTGCTTAGCTCTTAGATCTCTTAGGTTGTAGGGCAGACAGGGGTTAGGAGCCCAGCTGGGCTCAGACAATCTGGATTAAAGTCCCAAGCTCAACTCTGTGATTTTGAGCAAGTCATTTAACCTCTCCAGACCTTGGTTTTGTCCCCTGTAGAATGGGGGTGACAACAGCAACCATTCTGTAGTATACGTGATGTACGCAGAACAGACATGAGCATATGGCAAGTGCCACGTGGGCATTGCCGTGATGACAATCTATCTCTGGTGCTGGTGAGGTGCAGGGCTTATGAGATAGTGCACACACCTATCATATGACCCAGGGCCAGGACCTCTCTTTTCTCTGCTGTAAGGGGCACCCTCCAGCCAAGTGAAGTCTCGTCAGCAAGGATGCACCTTCCTTATGAGAGGGAACAGACAAACAAAGCAGGATGTCTGTGCACCAGCGAAATGCTGGTGACCACAGGAGGATTTGCTCCAATTTAAAGAAACAACTGACATCTGATTCCTCCCCAGGAAGGGGCCTTGAATGTTCTGGAGTGCCTGCCAGGGTCTGGAAGGGGCCTCAGGTCCTGCACTGAGAAAACCTAGCTCCTTTCCCAGAGAGGTTGTGGTCACAGAGGAGCACAGTAGGCCTTAGTTAGGAGCCTTTCTGCAGACCTCCTTCAGGAGAGCCCCTTGATGGACGTCATGGGGGGGGGGGGTCGAAGGCCTGAGCTTTAAGCTGGGAGAGAGGTACACACATATGTTTCTCCCTCGTACTGATGTTTCTGCTACCTGTCCCACTTCTTCAGCAAAACAACAACAACAAACTGCACTATGGAGGGCTACTTGGCGTGATGACAAGAGTCCAGAGTCCTAAAGCCAGATTGCCTGGTTTTTGACCTCCACCGTGCAACCTTGATCAGGTCTCTGTGGTGTCTGAGAACAGTCCTTCTGGAGAAAGCAATATCCTAATGCCTAGGACTTGTGACTTTGTCACCTTTATGGCAGAAGGGACCTTGCAGATGTGATTAAAGGTCTTAGATTACTGGACAGGCCAAAATGGAAGCATCAAAGGTCCTAAAAGAGAGGCAGAGGCTGAGTCAAGAGACAGGGTGGGGGGTGGGGCATCTGAAAACAATACTCTTGGGAAGGAGCCCCAAGCCAAGAACTGTGGGCGGCTTGGAGAAGCTGGGAAAGGATGGAAATGGAACCTCCCCTAAAGCTTCCAGAAAAAAGCAATTCTAACCATGTGTCTATTCTAGTATCACTGACTCTCAGAACTGTAAGACAATTGGTGTTATTGTAAGTCATTGGGCTTGTGGTCATTTGTTATAGCAGCCACAGGAAACTAAAGTTTCTCTGGACCTCAGTTTCCCCAAATGTAAATAGCAAAGAGAAGAGTCTACCCTACAGAGTGTGGGAGTTGGAAGACTTTATAGCATTAGGATCTGGGGTGGAGGCATTTCTCAGTGAGATGGCTTACCTAGGATGCATGAGACTCTGGATTTGACTCCAGTATATCTCCAAGCAAAAACAAACCAACCACAGGTGTATAAAACCGGTTGG